>NC_061509.1:34848333-34932785 GCF_022539505.1 Lolium rigidum
GAAGCTCCGCCGGACTTCTACACCGCCACCGACACCACGCCGTCGTGCCGTCGGATTCAAGAGGAGCTACTACTTCCGCTGCCCGCTGGAGCGGGGGAGGTGGACGTCGTCTTCATCAACAACCGAACGTGTGACCGAGTACGGAGGTGCTGCCCGTTCGTGGCGCCGGAACCGATCGTGATCAAGATCTTCTACGCGCTTTTGCAAGCGGCAAGTGATCGTCTACCGCAGCAACAAGAGCCTCCTCTTGTAGGCTTTGGAATCTCTTCAAGGGTGAGACTCGATACCCCCTCGTTGCCACCGTCTTCTAGATTGCATCTTGGCTTGGATTGCGTGTTCGCGGTAGGAAAATTTTTGTTTTCTATGCAACGTTATCCTACAGGGAAGCCATAGTAGGATGGTTCTGCAAGAAAATAGCGACAAAAGAAAAATTAGAGAGATATCAATACAATGAGATGCAGGGAAAGTTTGGAACAAGGCAGAAACTCGAGAAGACAAAATACCTCGGGGAGAGGATTGGCGGAGCTGTATGGTTCCACGCGACAAGAGGAGGGAATAGGATCCTTCTTGTTCAAACGGGAAATTCTTCGAATCAGCTTCTCCAAGTCCTTTGCAGAAAGATCACTGGAGAGTCTATTGGCGTCGTTTTCACCAGAATACGTCCAAAGGGGATTTTTGCGAGCCTGAAGAGGCTGCACTCTAATCCTAAGGAAGTAGGCAGTGATTTGAACACCAGACAGTTCTTTGCCTCGAGTATTTTGAAGCAGATGAATACGAGACATAAGTGCTTCTGTCGCCTTTTTCTCTTCTTCGGAAGCTTCAGCATCCCAGGAGCGGCGGCGCTGAATTTTGGCACTTCTGAGGGACTATGTTGTGTTCCACAGAATTGGCACTTTCTTCGTGAATGTAGAGCCACCTTTTGCGCCATCCTTGGACAGAATCAGGAAATTTGACGTCGAAGTAATCAACGTCAGTTCGGACACAGATAACAACGCCGCCTATGTTATAGGAGGCGTTGTGGGAGCCATTGCGGCGGAGGCAGAAAATGCGTTTCCACAGAGCCCAGTTAGGAGGGATTCCAAGGAAACATTCGCACAGCGTGATAAAAATGGAAATGTGGAGGATGGAATTGGGGGTCAAGCGGGTGCGGCTGAATCCCGTAAACAAAAAGAAGGCCGCGGAGGAAATCGTGAATTGGGGCAGAAAGGCCGCGGATGAGGTGATCAACGAAACTAACCCGGTACTCCATTGGAGGGTTTGGGTAGCTTTCTTCGCTGGGAAAGCGGATGGCGTCCTCTTTCTTCATCAGGCCAAGCCTCTTCAGTGTGTTGACGTCTTGGTTGGAGATTTTAGATCTCTCCCACTCAAGATCTTCAGCGGCCATCTTGGACTCTGGAGTGCTGTGGCGAGTGAGTCGCGTGCGCGGTGGCATCAACGGCGCTGGAAAAGCAACGTTCGTGAGTGCGGAAGATCAAAGAGAGTTGGGCGCAGGGGAAGTTTTTGCAAAGAGGAACAGATGTGCGGCGCAAGCGAAGGAGTGAACGGAGGTTGAAGAAAGGTTTATATAAGAATCGGGCGAAGCAATGCACCGTTGGATGAAGAAATCGTGCGGTGAAAAAAGATCTTGTAGATAAAAGGGTAAAAAAGTATTTTTACTGAGATGGAATAGAATAGGCGTTACCGTACGTGCGCCAGGAAAAGCGGAGGACGTGTGTCCCCCACTTGCACGACGTGTCAACGTGGTGGAAACAATGGACCCACAAGGCAGAAAAATCACGACTATTAACAGAGATGAAGTAAATTTGATTAAGGGAAGCATGCCGACAAGAAAAATAAAAGAAGATTGGCGACAGGAGAAGTTATTAAATACTTCGGGAGCCTTTGATCAAATACAAGTTTTTGCCCAAATGCTCGGGGGCTACTTCGACAAAAAGTAAAATTTCGAGTATGGCAGTATAGAAATTGCGGGAGCCTACAACCAAGCACAAGTCCTTGGCTGTAGCCTCGGGGGCTACTCCCATCGGGAGCGCAGTTCGCGCACCCGAGAGATGAAAAGAAGATCATATTGGGAAATAATGACAATATAGCGACAAGGTGGACTAAAATGTTGAGCCTACAACCAAGCACAAGTCCTTGGCTGTAGCCTCGAGGGCTACTCCCATCGGGAATGCTGTTCGCGTGCCCGATGAAATTAAAAAAGAAAAGATAGAAAAGCAAGAGAGTATATTTCGAGTTATAATTAACTCTACATATACTCCCATCGGGAGAGCAATATAAGTCATATTTGACTCGATAAAATGTGCCATTCCAACAGCCGGAAAAGCACTCGACAATATATTCTCAGAACGCCAAAGTTGCGATCAATTTCTGAATGCCGCAAATTTGCGAAGGTAAGACCCGGATCCGTTCGCTGGGCGTGGCATCGCCGAAGACTGCGCTCTGCTACTTTTATCCGTATCAACGGATACGAAGAAAAATCCTAACGGACGCGTTAGGTATTCGATAAATTTGACTCGGGACTCGACGGAATGGTAAGACCTTAAGCGGCACCTGTCGAAGTTTACACCGGTATCCCGAGATCATGTCCAGGGACGTGATCTTGAAGTAGGTTTTTGCGGATTGCCACTAGAGCAGTTAACTAGTACCTGATCCGTCAGATGAACTAGCCCCAACTACCATTATCCCTGTACGATATAGAATTTTATGTGAAGAAATATAAAAAAGTTAAAGCTCTCGAATAAAAATAAACAGTGGAGATTTTCCATGACTCTACGATTCAAGCAAAATCTCGGGGGCTACTGACATAGGCATCCCAAATGGGCCTGCCGAAGATTGCACCCGGGGTTTACTGAAAGCCCAATACCCGAAGAATAAGAAGATTCGGGAGCCCAAGATATATTAAGGAAAGTTAGAGTTGTAATAGGAAGTGTTATTTGTAATCTGGCGGGATGAGTTAGAAACCGTCCCGGACTCTGTAACTTGTACAGAACGAAGCCCTCGGATCCACCTCCTATATAAAGGGGGAGTCGAGGGACGAAGAGATCATCGAATCATTGTTACAAACCCTAGTTTTCATAATCGTCGAGTACTTTCCGGCTGAAACCTTCGAGATCTACTTGCCCTCTACTTCTAACTAAACCCTAGCCTACAATCCATAGGCATTGACAAGTCGATACCTTGTCATTATCCTTTTTATCGTTTACCTACTCGAGGGCGAGTAGGAACTAAGCTTGGGGATGCTTGATACGTCTCAAACGTATCTATAATTTCTTATGTTCCATGCTAGTTTTATGAAAATACTCACATGTTTCATATACACTTTATATCATTTTGATGCATTTTCCGGCACTAACCTATTAACAAGATGCCGAAGTGCCGGTTCTCGTTTTCATAGCATTATTGGTTTTAGAAATCCTACACAGGAAATATTCTCGGAATTGGACGAAACAAAAGCCCACGGTCTTATTTTCCACGGAGCCTTCCAGAAGACCGAAGGAGAGATGGAGAGGGGCCACGAGGTGGCCACCCCACCTGGCGGCGCGGCCAAGAGGTGGGGCGCGCCGCCCTATGGGGTGGGCCCCTCGGGCACCTCCCGACTCTGCCCCTTCGCCTACTTAAACTCTCCGTCACGAAAACCCTAGTACCGAGAGCCACGATACGAGAAAAGTTACGGAGACGCCGTCGCCGCCAATCCCATCTCGGGGGATTCAGGAGATCACCCCCGGCACCCTGCCGGAGAGGGGAATCATCACCGGAGGGCTCTACATCACCATGCCCGCCTCCGGACTGATGCGTGAGTAGTTCATCCTTGGACTATGGGTCCATAGCAGTAGCTAGATGGTTGTCTTCTCCTCTTGTGCTATCATGTTTAGATCTTGTGAGCTGCCTATCATGATCAAGATCATCTATTTGTAATGCTACATGTTGTGTTTGGTGGGGTCCGATGAATATGGAATACTATGTCAAGTTGATTATTGATCTATCATATATGTGTTGTTTATGATCTTGCATGCTCTCCGTTGCTAGAAGAGGCTCTGGCCAAGTTGATACTTGTAACTCCAAGAGGGAGTATTTATGCTCGATAGTGGGTTCATGCCTCCATTGAATCTGGGACAGTGACAGAAAGTTCTAAGGTTATGGATGCGCTGTTGCCACTAGGGATAAAACATCAATGCTTTGTCTAAGGATATTTGTATTGTTTACATTACGCACAGTACTTAATGCAATTGTCTGTTGTTTGCAGCTTAATACTGGAAGGGGTGCGGATGCTAACCCGAAGGTGGACTTTTTGGGCATAGATGCATGCTGGATAGCGGTCTATGTTCTTTGTCGTAATGCCCTAAGTAAATCTCATATTAGTCATCATGATATGTATGTGCATTGTTATGCCCTCTCTATTATTCAATTGCCCAACTGTAATTTGTTCACCCAACATGCTATTTATCTTATTGGAGAGACACCACTAGTGAACTGTGGACCCCGGTCCATTCTTTTACATCTGAAATACAATCTACTGCAATTTTTGTTCTCTCGCTCGTTCTTTGCAAACAAACATCATTCTCCACACCATACGTTTAATCCTTTGTTTTCAGCAAGCCGGTGAGATTGACAACCTCACCGTTAAGTTGGGGCAAAGTATCTTGATTGTGTTGTGCGGGTTCCACGTTGGCGCCGGAATCCCCGGTGTTGCGCCGCACTACACTCCTTCACCAACAACCTTCACGTGGCCTTCATCTCCCTACTGGTTCGATAAACCTTGGTTTCTTGCGAGGGAAAACTTGCTGCTGTACGCATCACACCTTCCTCTTGGGGTTCCCAACGGACGAGTGCTTTACCGTCACAAGGAAGCTACTTTCTGGCGCCGTTGCAATCCCTGTAGCACGCCAGCAGCTCTTTTTCTGGCGCCGTTGCCGGGGAATCTGAAGAAAAGTTACACCACAGAGATTGCCAACTCCCGCGGCAATAGCACCAATCAAGACTATTATCTCTTCCAAGAGGATCTTGGAGCTCCTTCATGTGGATCTCTTTGGTCGTACCACTCATGCAAGTCTTGGTGCAAAGAAACATTGCTTCGTGATTGTTGATGACTATTCAAGATATACTTGGGTCTACTTTCTCAAGAAGAAAGATGAGACTCAACAAATCTTCATTGACTTTGCCACCGAGGTGCAACGTCAACACAACCTCCTTATAATGGCAATAAGAAGTGACAACGGCTCCGAGTTCAAGAACTATACACTCAATAATTTTCTTAGTGATGAGGGGATAAGACATCAATATTCTGCTGCATACACCCCTCAACAAAATGGTGTTGCCGAGAGGAAGAACCAGACTCTTATGGATATGGCAAGATCTATGATGGCGGAGTACAAATCCCACTATAATTTTTGGGCCGAAGCCATCTCCACCGCTTGCGACTCCTCTAACCGGCTCTATCTCCGTAAGGGCTTGAACAAGACTCCATATGAAATACTCACCGGTAACAAGCCTAATATCTCATACTTCAAGGTGTTCGGGTGTAAGTGTTTCTATAAAATCAAAGGAGTTCGTTTATCTAAATTTGCTCCTAAAGCTTTGGAGGGTATATTTGTTGGTTACGGTGCCGAATCTCACACTTATAGAGTCTTTGATATATCTTCCAAGATTATCATCGAATCTTGTAGTGTGAAGTTCGAAGAAAATGATGGCTCCCAAGTGGGGCAAGTTGATGTTTGTGCAGGTGATGAAATACCTCAAGATGCCATAGTAAGAATGGGTGTGGGATTTTTCCGCCCCATTGAGGGACACGGTGTGGCATCTCGGGAAGGACTATGCTCTACTATGGTGGAGCCCTCATCTTCACAACATCAACAAACTCCATCTCTTGAAGCTAATGGTGCACCAACCCAAGAACAAGAACAAGACCCTCCCTCTTGTGTGCAAGATCAAGGACAAGATCAACCAAGGATTCATGATGGCTCCGATGAGTATCCATTTGATATTTGGTCCTCACCGAATGATGTCCAAGATCAAGCACAAGATATTGAGCACTCTCAAGACATTGAGGAAGCTCAAGTGGAAGGTCAAGACGGGGACCCAAACGATCAAGTTGATCAAGTGATACCTCCAAGGCCTAGAAGAACCAAGGAGGAGATCGAGGCCCGTCGTCTTGCAAGAAGAGATAGGAACTTGGAAATTCTTGAACACACTCATGAGAAGGTCCTAAGTGATGTTAGAGGAAGAGTTTCCACAAGAAGGCAATTGGTTAACTTTAGCAATCATCATGCTTATATCTCCTTAGTGGAACCCAAGAAAGTATTTGAAGCTCTTGAAGATCCGGATTGGTTGGAAGCTATGCACGATGAACTCAATAACTTCAAGCGCAACAAAGTATGGTCTCTAGTAGAGAAGCCAAAGGAGTGCCGCAATGTTATAGGCACTAAATTGATATTCAAGAACAAGCAAGATGAGTTTGGAATTGTTGTAAGGAACAAGACAAGATTGGTAGCTCAAGGTTTCTCTCAAATTGAAGGAATTGACTTTGGAGAAACTTATGCTCCCGTGGCTCGCCTTGAGTCCATCCGTATCCTTCTTGCATATGCTTCACATCATAACTTTAAGTTACAACAAATGGATGTGAAAAGTGCATTTCTTAATGGTCCTTTGCATGAAGAGGTTTATGTTAAGCAACCCCCGCGTTTTGAGGATCCCGACTTTCCTAACCATGTCTATAAGCTTGATAAAGCACTTTACGATCTCAAACAAGCTCCTAGAGCTTGGTACGAGCACCTTCGTTCCTAACCATGTTGGGCTAATCGATCCCACTCTTTTTACTAAGAGGGTCAATGGGGAGCTTTTCGTTTGCCAATTATATGTTGATGATATTATCTTTGGCTCTACTAATAAAGCTTTCAATGATGAATTTTCAAAGCTTATGACCGATAGGTTTGAGATGTCTATGATGGGAGAGATGAGGTTCTTTCTTGGTTTTGAGATCAAGCAATTGAGAGAAGGGACTTTCATCAATGAAGCAAAATATCTCCAAGACATGCTCAAGAGGTTCAAGATGACGGAAATGAAGGGTGTAGCCACTCCAATGGTTACCAAATGTCATCTTGCACTTGATCCCAATGGTAAAGAGGTGGATCAAAAGGTATATCGCTCCATGATTGGATCCTTGCTTTACCTTTGTGCATCTAGACCGGACATAGTGTTGAGTGTTGGTGTGTGTGCAAGATATCAAGCTTCTCCTAAAGAGAGCCACATGATGGCTCTCAAAAGAATCTTTTGATATTTGGTTGATACCCCAAGATATGGTCTTTGGTATCCTAAAGGCTCAAGCTTTTATCTCAATGGATACACCGATGCGGATTGGGCAGGAGACAAGGATGATAGGAAATCAACCTCCGGGGCTTGCCAATTCCTTGGTAGGTACTTGGTGTGTTGGTTTTCTAAGAAGCAAAATTGTATATCTCTCTCCACCGCCGAAGCCGAATATGTTGCCGCCGCAAGTGGATGCACTCAATTGTTATGGATGAGGCAAACTTTAAAGGAATACGGTGTCACTTGTGACAAAGTGCCTCTTTTATGTGACAATGAAAGTGCCATCAAGATTGCTTATAATCCGGTGCAACATTCAAGAACGAAGCATATTGAGATCCGGAATCATTTTATTAGGGATCATGTTGCCCGTGGTGATATTGAGCTATGCTATGTTCCTACCAAAGATCAACTTGCCGATATTTTCACGAAGCCTCTTGATGAAGCAAGGTTTTGCTATTTGAGGAATGAGCTAAATATCATTGATTCAAGGAGTATAGCTTGACCATCTTGCAAACACACCTTCCTCTCAAAACTTTATTTGGTTTAGATGTGGGCATGGAAATAGGGGGAGTGCGGTTTAAATTATTGAGCTATCCCTCCCCCATAATGCCGATAGTAAGAAATCATTCTCTTTATATCATGTGTTGATATGTGAGCTTCAATGACGAGTCTTGGTTTTGGGCCCAAGATATATCTTTGCGGTGCCATACCATAACACTCAAACATGGTGGCCTAGGCCACCACACTCTTCTTGGTGAAGAGTTGGAGTTATTTGGATCTTTCATGGTTTTTTATTTGACTTTCATTTGTTCTTATGGGAAATCACTCATGTTTGGTCTTTATTTGCAATTTTTGTGAATATGGGTGATAATGTACCATCAACAGTGTGATCTTGCTATCCTAAGCCCCACCTTACCTAAGAAACCATTCCAATCTTTATACACTAAGTATCTGAAAAATTTCAAGGGTTTTTGGGTTTGGGGAGGGTTTGCCGGCACTGCCGGTGGTATCACAAGTCTCCGGTGTTTGCACCCTACTTCATGTATTTCATCTGCTCTCGCTGGGACAATGCTGGGTATGGCAAACTTCTTGATGATGTTAACCATCTGCCTCACAAACACAAGGATCTCAAGGTAAAGGCTCATCCCCTTCCTCCTCGTCTTCCCGGTGATTATGATTCTGCTGAAGAGGACTCAGATATGGAGTATGTTCCCCCTGCTGACAGTGGATGGTTTGCTCGTATTGAGGCCAAGCTTGCCAAGATGTTTTGTCTCAAGTCTGACATCAACAGGCGTCAATACCAAGCTCATAGGGAAAGGAAGATGGAGAGGAGGAACACCAAGCTCATTATGCGCAAATTGGACATTCCTGTTGAGAGTGGGTCAGAAGAGGTCATTACTCCTGAGGAAGAGTGGCTGTCAAAGCATGGCAATGTGACTGAGTTTGAGCAGCTTGGGCTACCCGGTCCTTCTCGCCGACAACGTCCTGCTAGTCCTGAGCCCGCCGAGTCTGAAGACGTCAACGAGACGGAGGAATCCTCCGACTGAGCTTCCATGGGATGTTGTAGCATCGCTTCTTTTATCCTTTTTGGTGTTTTTATGCCAAAGGGGGAGAAGAAGGTCTATTAGGACTTGCACGAGATTTGCTCGGGTTGAGGCACAAGCATATGCATTTACCATTTCTTTAAAGCTTGTGTCCTCCTTTTATCATTTGTGCTTATGTTGAACTTTATCGTTTGTTTCTTGGTGTTTAAAACTCTGTTCTATGTGTGGTGGCAAGAACTATTAGTGTGAGACATATTGTTATGGATTTTGGAATTCGATATGGTTGAGATTGTCATTATGAAATGGTATGATCGGTATATATCTCAACTTGACTATTGATCCATCTCAATTTGATGCATGGTATGATCTTGGAATTTGAGATTACACATAGTTGAGTATATCTTTATGAAAGGGTATGATCACTACATCTCAACTTTTAATATCCCTCTGTCTATTTATCCGTCATACATGTTGTATTAGCATTGTGTTGCCTATACCCTGTTGGTGAGAGTTGTTCAGTACCTAATTTGTGCATATGTATTCAAACACAAAATTACTGTATGCACACATTTAGGGGGAGCTTCTCTATTTTCTAAACACTATGCTATTCTTGCTCTCTATTTTGCTAAATCCCGGTATTGTCATCAAACACCAAAAAGGGGGAGATTGAAAGAATATTTCATGATCTCTAGGGTTTTTGCGTGTTTGTTAACAACACCGGTGACAATCTAACTGTGTGCTAAGTATGTGACAGATAAAGAAAAGGTATCACATCTGATAATCTCGATCCCCTCAAAAAGAAGAAAAGAGTATTGCTGAAGCTTACCTGTGGGCGGCACTGCCGGTGGAGAAGGGCCGGCACTGCCGGTGGATGCACCCCGGCACTGCCGGTGGATGCACCCCGGCACTACCGTTGGTTCCTCCCCGGCACTGCCGGCCAGCTCTGTCGACCAGCTGTGCCCCAAGTCAAGGGGCCGGCACTGCCGCCAATGTCGTTCCAACGGGCAGAATAGTTGGTGGGGTATAAAAGGGACCTTTCCCCTACCTTGGAAAGTTGCTCAAACCCTCAAGACTTGCTCCACCATTGCTGAGCCACCAAGAACACCAAAATCGCCAGATCTCCTCCCTCAACCACCCAAATCTCTTGAGCTTTGGAGAATCGAAGGAGAAGACCCCGATCTACATCCTCACCGAAGCAATTTGCATTTCCCCCTCATTTTGTTGAGGGCCCCCATGCTAGTGTTCCTCTTTTGGAAACCCTAGTTATTTGTGGTTGATTTGTTCTTGTTCTTGTTGTTGTATTGTTACAGATATTGGGAGCCTCCAATTTGGTTGTGGATATGTGCCCCAAGAACCTTGTAAAGGCCCGGTTTCCACCTCGAGGAAATCCCTTAGTGGATGTGGGATAGGCCTTTGTGGCGTTGCTCACAGGAGACCTGAGTGAAGCCTTCGTGGCGTTGGTCTGGCTTTCGTAGCGACCACACTCCTCGAAACGTAGACGTACCTTCTTGCAAAGGAAGGGAACTACGGGAATCATCTCCGTGTCTCCGTGTGCTCCACTCTCGGTTACCTCTATCCTATTATCTCCCCTATATATTGTCTAGCTATATTGCTTAGTAGTTGATCTTGTCATTTAGGTAAATTCACTTAGTTGCATATCTAGAGAATTTACCTTTGTGTCAAGCCTAAATTGAAAAAGAACTAAAAATTGGTTAGCATCTATTCACCCCCCCCCTCTAGGTACGGCATACGATCCTTTCAGCCGCTAGCTGCTGACTAGATGCATTAACTAATTTGTATATATATATTGATGATGAATTATTTCTTTTTTAGCCCTCCGGATCGAGCAATTCTTCTGTAAAGTCGAAGCGAGGCCCGGCCAAAAAGTTGGCCGACGGTGTTAAGTACGACATCATCAAAATCGATCAGAGTGGTAAACCGACTGCTCCCGACAAGGCTGCAAAATTATTTATAAGTCAATGTGGAGTGCTTGTTAGGGACTGCATCCCGATAACCGTTCGACAATGGCACAAGCCGAAGGGAGACGCTGAACCAGGTCATTATGTCGATGATGTAGCCAAACGCAACCTTTTGACTAAGCTCATGGCACATTTCAACCTACCTCCAGAGGAGAATGTCGATAGAGCCAGACAGATGGAGGAGGCAGTCAAGGACTTTGCTCTAAAGAAGATGGCCGAACTATTCAAGCACCACAAGAAAAGATTGCACCACATTGTCAAGAAAAACAAGACTCCTGACTTCACTGCAGAGTATGAGAAGATAAAAGATCACTGGGCCGGATTCGTGAAGTACGTCAAGGAGTCAGAACAATTTAAGAAAAGGTCGGCAACAAATAAGGCAAATGCTGCGTTGAAGAAATATCACCAAATTATGGGTCCAGGTGGCTACAGGGCTAACCGGCCTAAGTGGCAGGCAGCTGAGGCAGAACTGGTCAACAAAGGGATCCAAATAGGGACATTCAGTTGGACCGAACGGTCGAAGGAGTGGTTCTACGGGATTGGGGGAAGATTGGACCCAGAAACAGGGAAGTGTATTTATAATAAAGAACATCTGAAGTGCCCCATTCAAGCCCTTGAAGATGCACATAGGGACGTGTGGGAGGGGAGGTTCCATCCCGAAAGAGAGAACGGCGAGCTGACACGTGCCCTTGGGAACAAAGAACACGGCGGACGAACACGAGGCACAGAAGGCTCCGTTCCGTGGAAGTATGGCTTTCCCGCGGAAAGGAAGAGATTTCCTGATAAAAGCCATGCGAGGAGAAAGGCAAAGGAAGCAGACCGCATAGCGTCCTTAGAGAATTCCGTGAGCGTCCTACAAGCCACCGTTGCCCAAGTACTTACAACCCAGCAATCTCAGGGGCAGCATGTAGATACTGCATTGGCTGCTATCGACTCGCAGCAATCTCAACACCAGAAAAGCAGCGTGGCTTCCACTCAGCAGGATAATGATGAACAGGTGATGGAGCCTCCTCGCTACCCCCAGAGAGCCGTCCTTGTGAGCTGCATGTAAAATTTGCCAACCTATCCATGAAGGCGGTGGTCGGCAATGTCTTACCTACAAGAACTTACCATTGCCGTCCGGTCCAAGATGGCTATGTTGTTGTGATGGTGGATGAAGTGACGGCAGGATATGAGCCGTTGATGCTTGACCACCCTGCAGGTGAAGATGGGGAAATCACTGAACTGGGAGAAGCCCTTAGAACCACCGTTCAATGGCGGAAGGAGCTCATTGTGTTTCCAGGTTCGAAGCCAAGCAGGCCACCTCCAGCTCATTCTCCGCCACCTCCGCCGCCTCCGCAGTCTCCGCCGCGTGATGATTCTCCTCCGCGTGATGATTCTCCTCTGCGTGATGATTCTCCTTTGCATGAGCAGTCTCCTCCACCTCCGCCGTCTCCTCCGCGTGAGCATACTCCGCCGCCTCCTCCTCGTCAGGAGACTCCGCCGACTCTGCGACCTAAGCAAAAGAGGAAGAGTATCGCGGCAAGTACTACAGCTCCCAAGAGATCATCAACTCCGAAGAGGTCTAAGACTCCTGAGTTGTTACAATACGAGAGGACTGATGAGCAAAACGATGAAATCGTAAAGGCCCAGATGAAGGAGCATTTTGCACCGAAGAAGCCTCCGCCAAAGCTGTTTATAGCACCGAATACAGTGAAGCACTTTGTCGAGACGAGAGCAAAGCAAGCTGAGTTGCCAGCTGATTATGACCGCTCTCTTGGATAGTCGTCTAGAGCGAGAAAAGTGAAAAAATTGCCCAGCTCGGACAACAGGAAAATCAATCGCTACCCCCCTTGGTCATAAACTCCTATGATGATCCGGAGACGGCAGGGATGATCGAACGGACGGCTAGAGAGCTTGGAGCAGTGGTTCAGTACGAAGGTTACTTTCCCAATGCTGAAGTCAAATACATAGACACATACGGGGAGCCTCTCGTCAGACCTGGCCATCTAGGGACTCTAGGGACTCAGATGCGAAAGTTGCATGAATGGTACATGCAAGCCTGTAGGGACTCGAAGATCGTACTAACAGTGGGAATTAGATATGAGCATTACTTCCGGGGAAACGAGGAGCTAAACATTGATTTTGAAGAACTATTTCAGTTATTCAATCAAGACGCCCTCGACAAAGCTCTCATTAGGTGCTACTGTCTGTAAGTGATTTATTTCTGTAATTAAGTCTCTAGCTCAGCTCGTTCATTGCACTAACTATTATCCTCATTATATTATGCAGAATGAAGATGCTCGAATGCAAAAGAGGCGGACTCTATAACATTGGGTTCATTGACCCAAGCACCGTTCATGAAGTTACGGTAAACCGGTTCCCCAAGGACACAGAGGATAACATGCTAAGGTTTTTACAGAAGCAAGAACACAAAGAGAAAATATTCTTCCCTTACAACTTCGAGTGAGGGTTATTGTCTTATACATATTCGATTTCGCTTACTCATGTTAAGTCTTAACTAATCCTCTGAGTTATGCGTGCGCAGATTCCACTATATTCTCCTAATCATTCAGCTTCAGAAAGGAGTAGTACTTGTCATGGACTCGAAACGTAAAGAGCATGAACAATGGGCGAACATGGCTGCCATGCTCCAGAGGAAATTTCAATCAATATCGCCCTGTATCGACATCTTCTATCCTCATTTCTTGATATCAAGTAATTAATAACTCATTCCCGGGCAGGGCTTGGAAACGGTTCATCAACACTGCTCCGGGTAAATGGAAACCGGAGCTTACATTTAAAGATCGCCCTGTAAGTAGTACTATAGCTATGTCCACGAATTTCTTTGATATTTTGTTTCAATACCATGCTTGAATATTAGTTTGATCGAACTGTTTTTTCGTAAAGTGTTTGAAGGAGGAACCCGGGAATAACTTATGTGGATACTACGTCTGCGAGTTCATTCGCGAGATGACCTGTCACCGGGACCCGGAGCAGGCTATACATGCCACTAGAGTGCGTGAACAATATTTCACAATTTTTTTCTATTACCATCAATTGTATTGAGTTCCATTCATATATATTGATCTCCTTTTTTTAAATTAGATTGAACGCTTGCGGGACTCTCTCCTAACGATGGAGCGCATCCGAGTAATCCAAGAGGAATTTCCGAGATTCTTAGTTAGGGAGGTCATAGCTCCAACTGGAGAATACCATCGGGAGTACATATTTAACATTAGGGTATGAGATAGATATGGTAAAGAGGATCGACTTTATATTGTAAACATGCATTACGTGTACTGTATTTCATGACGATGTCTATATATTCATAACGATGTTTGTGGTTTCTTGAATGTTGTATGCACTGCAGAATTGAATGAATAACATAAAACCCTGAAACTCTGCCGCGGCAGAGAAACGCTGCTCCACCCTAAACCTCTGCCGCGGCAGAGAAACGGCCATTTTCTCTGCCGCGGCAGAGACCCTCTAATCCCGGTTCGTATTACGAACCGGGACCAAAGGTCCTCCACCACGAGCTCCCTGGCCGCACCACGTGGCGGGGCCTTTGGTCCCGGTGTACATTTGAACCGGGACCAAAGGCTTGAGCCTTTAGTCCCGACTGGTTGGTCCCGGTTGAAAAACCGGGACTGAAGGCCCAAATGGACCGGGACTGTAGGCCCTTTTTGTACTAGTGTCTCCATACTCTTCATCAGAGGAGGATTCATCACACTTTCGCTTTTTTCCCTTCTTCATTTTCTTCATCTTTTTTCAATCACGTAGATCGATCAGATAATATGACCCATTGCTAAGGACTTTGCTTATCGCGAAAGGTCCTTCCATAGTCAGGGCCAATTTGTGCTTCTTTTTCTGCACTAGGCAGAGCACTAGATCACCCTCATTGAAAGAGTGGTGTTTTCACCATGCGGCTATGATAGCTACACAGTTTCTGCTGATAGATAGCAGACCTTTTGAGAGATAACTCTCTTTCTTCATCAAGAAGATCAAGTGCGTCTTGTTGCTTTTGGTCCGCCTTTTCTTCTTCGTAGGTGGCAACCGCTGGAGAATCATGAGAGCTATCACTCGGCAATATAGCTTCTGGTCCATACACCAGGAAGAAGGGAGTGTATCCAGTAGATCTATTTGGATTTGTACGTATACTCCAAAGGAAAACCGGCAATTCCTTCACCTAGGCTCCTGCTGCTCGATGTAGAGGAACTTCTACCCGGAAGCGGATGCCGTGTAGAATTAAGCCATTCATGCGCTTGACTTGCCCATTGGACTGGGGGTGCGCGACTGATGCTACGTCTAGCCAGATTCCGATGTATTTGCAGTATTGCTCGATTTATGCTTGCGATAGGTTACTTTCATTATCAGTAATAATAGTATGAGTGTATCTAGACGCTACTTCTCTAAACGGACCAACCTTGTCAAGCCCCCAAACGGCAAAAGGCCAAGTAATGAGGATGGTCTTCAGTTCCGTAGCCGGCACATGTGGTTTAGTAGCGTAATACTAACAACCAATGCATGTTTCGACTATCTTCTAGGCGTCCGTCTTGGCGGTAAGCCAGTAAAAACCATGCCTAAAGGCTTTGGCAACGAGGGATCTGGCGGAAGCATGATGACCACAATCGCCGATATGGATTTCTCTTAGGATTTCTATTCCCTCTTCCGGAGAAACACATCATTGGAAGACACTAGTGAAGCTCCGTTTATATAGTTGCCCACTGATGGCAACACCTCCGTGTGTACCAACTCGTTGGGACTCCAAGTGCAGAGTGTTGTAACAAGCGTCTTTTCCCCACAAGGGTGACTCGAGGGTTTATATCGAACTCTCGGGGAATTGGCGAAGAACTTCTCTCCGTTTCCTCTTCAAACAATCTACAAAACAAAATATAATGCCTTGTGTCCCCAACTCCACCGTGTGGTTGTCAAGCACAAGGTTTCATGTAGGTAAACTGAAATAAACTTGTAAATAAATAAAAGTAAAAACAATCTATGACTAGGCAATAAAGTAAAACTAATATAGGAAAGGTGTTTTTGGTTGGATTTGCTAATAGTAAAGTATTTTTGTATTTTCTGAATTAATAAGTACTGAAAATGTAAAGGATGATAAAAGCAATGTAAAGTTGTTTCTTATGATAAAAAGTGGACCAGGGTTCATGGTTTCACTTGTCTACTCTCTCATAAAGGTGCAATGGACATAAAACAATTCACAAGCGATATAATATTGATGGAACTTCTATATGTGTAATAAGAATTCATATGGGCATCACGTCCTAACATAGAGATGATGCAACTCATCTCTGTTATACTCCTCCGGAAAGGGAAAACTCCATACAATCCAGAATTAAGAATAAACATAGTATAGAGTTAGGTACTATGACATGATGTTTGAATATCAAATATGCTACCATGAACAAACAAGATCACCCAGATTGTCACTAGATGAAGCTATAGCACATGCATTCACTTAATCCCTACTGAGGTAACAAAAGAAAGGTAAAAACCATAGTAGATCATGAATTTGGTGTCACTATTCAATTACCACCACCAAGTTGCTCCATCTAATACACACCTTCCCCCACACATATTCTCTCATACAAGTTGGATCAAAACAAGTACTAAAGAAAGGGGTACATAATATGCATCTACTCATACATCTCACACATAAGAGAATTCCAATCTCAAATATCAACTCATAGAATAGAGATCCACCACAAGGGAATTACATAGATGACCATAATCATGTTGGGCAGCTCATATGGTACTAAATCATTGATAGAGCAAGAGAGATAGATCGAGCTACTTCCACAAACCCATAGTCCAGAGGTGGACTACTCCTTCTTCATCTTGGTGGTGTTGATGTAGATTTTGGAGAGGGTTGAGATCCCACCGGTGGCGGCTCTGGTAGAGGTTCCCCCTCCAATCTTTGCTGGTTCTGACTCTATTTTGGTGTTTCAGTGTTACGCTCCGCATCCTTTCCGACATGCATCGGGGGACCTTTATATAGGAGTTTTTATGTCAAGACCATTAGGTAGGGCTTTGGATGGACGGCTGCGGATGCTCGAGGAGGGAAAGAAGGGCGGTGGTGTGGCCAGGGGTGGGGCCCATGCCACCTGCCCTCTTTCGGGCTTCCGGCGTCTGTTTGCAAAGTTCCAAGACTCCAGAATGTTCGTCTTCGTGAAATATTAATCCTCAAAAAAGCCCAGGTCCATTTGACTCCACATAGGTCCCTGAAAGTAAAGAAATACACAAAACATGGATTTCCTATTCTGCAGAGTTATAACTAAAATAAGGGGGATCATTGGAAATCCCCAAAAGCAATATAAAACATGGATATAACATTATATATGATGCAAATATGTGGGAATATGTGGCAATAAACTACAAAGTTCACGTATGCATTTTACATGCATCACCCACCGATAACAGTGTATGCCTTGGCCCATCGGATGATTTGCATCTTAAGCACTTCATCTTGTGGTAGTTTTTTATCCACCAGGTAGTCAATGTAAGGTAGTGTTCAACTTGGGATTACGGCCATTACTGGGGGCAGAGGTGAGTCAAACTTGTCCGGGTTGTCCTGGTCAGCACCTTGAATTGAAGGAACCCATAGATTTTCAAGGAAGACACCTGCCGGGATTGGATTATGACCGGATCCAAGGTGGGAGAGAGCATCAACTTCATCATTGTCGGCCCTCGGTATGTGCCTGACCTCGTACCCTCTAAAGCATTTGGCGAACTCATCTATATCCGCCTTGTAGGCAATCATACGTGGGTCTTTGGCGTCCCACATTACAGAGACTTGTTGGGCGACCAAATCGGAATCTCCGAAGCATTGGATCTTCTTGATACCCAAGTCCTTTGCGATGCGGAGGCCATGCATAAGAGCTTCAATTTATCGCCGATTGGGGATTTGAGAAGGACACCATTCCCTGAGCCCCCGGCTTGCTTGGATCCTTCGAAGTACAATGTGCAGTAGCGTGGATCAGGTACATGCGTATTTTGGACCAACTCTATCCAGTCGACGAAAAAGTCTGCTAGAGCCTGAGATTTCATTGCTAGCTGGGGTTTGTAGGTAATCCCGAAGGCGGCTATCGCAATTGCCCATTTGGCTACTCGGCCTGTGGCATCACAATTGCCAAAGATAGAAGACAGGGGAGCCTCGCTCACCACTATAATTGAGTTTTCTCAGAAATAGTGTCTCAGTTTTCTGGCGGCAAAAAATACGCCGTAAGCTAGCTTCTGGTATTGAGGGTAGCGTTGCTTGGATTCTATCAAAACTTCGCTGAGGTAGAAAGTTGGCCGCTATACTGGGTATTCATGGCCTTCCTCGTTATGCTCAACCAGCAGGATGACGCTAACAACTCTATTGGATGCAGCGACGTATAGCAGCATAGGCTCAGACAGTTTCGGTGCTGCGAGTATGGGGGCAGTGGAAAGCATACGCTTCAATTCTGCAAGGCTGCATTCGCCTCGTATGTCCAGAAAAAATTGTTGGACTTTTACGGGAGCCGATAGAGAGGTAAGGCCTTCGCACCAAGATGTCTGACGAATCGACTAATGGCGGTGACGCAGCCGGTTAGCCTCTGGACGTCCTTCAGGCATGTGGGCCTGGTAATATCAAGAATCGCACTGATTTTTTCCCGGTTAACTTCGATACATCGATGAGAGGCGATAAAGCCAAGCAGTTTGCCGGCTGGAACACCAAAAACGCACTTCTTGGGGTTTAGCATCATCAGGAAATTTCTCAGGTTATCAAACATTTCTTGCAAGTTGGCGATGAGATCATATTTCTTTTTCGAGATCACCGCGATATTGTTTACATAAGCATGGATGTTGCGACCAATTTGGCCGTGTAGACAGCGTTGCATACAATGCTAATACATGGCACCTGTATTTTTTAGCCCAAAAGGCATGGTAACATAGTAGAAAAGTTGCCGTAAGGGGTGATGGAGGATGTCTTGAGTTGATCAGACTCCCTCATTTGTATTTGGTGCTAGCCGGAGTATGCATCGAGAAAACACAGAAGTTCTGACCTGGCTGTTGAATCAATAACTTGATCGATGCGGGGTAGAGGGAACGGATCTTTGGGACAAACCCTATGCAAAGCCGTGTAATCAATGCACATTCTTAATTCACTAGTGTCCTTTTTAGGGACAAGTACAGGGTTTGCAAGCCACTTAGTATGTATGACTTCTCTAATGAAGCCGGCAGTTTGGAGCCATGCTATCTCCTTGCCTATGGCACGCCGACTCTCAGGACCAAAGCGCTGGATAGTTTGTTTAACCGGCTTAGAGTTAGGATAGACGTTTAGGGAGTGCTCGGCAAGTTCCCCAGGGACACCATGCATATCGGAAGGTTCTCATGCAAAGATATCCCTATTTGCACATAGGAACTTGACGAGTGCGCTTTCCTATTTGGGGTCCAAGGCGGCACCAATGATTGCTTCCTGGGAGTTGTCACCCTCGACCAGGTCCACCTTCTTGGTTTCTTCAGATGCCTTGAAGGCTAGGGGAGGCTCAACAATCTGCTTTTTTGTGGCCGGCATCTCCTTGGGGTTCACCCTCCTTCACCAGTTGCTTGTATTCATCCGTATTGAGGACAGCTTCGGCAAAGGCCGCTGCACCAACTTCACACTCGCGAGCCTTCTTATTGTCAGACTCGACGGTGATGATGCCATTTGGCTCGGGTATCTTCAGCTTGTTGTAGATATACCAAGACCTTGCCATGAAGGCAGCAAACGCCGGACGGCCGAATATAGCGTGATACGTGCTCTTGAAGGGCACGGCCTCAAAAGTGAGGGGCTCAAGGTGGTAATTATCCGGGGTGCCAAACACAACATCCAAGGTGATACTGCCGAGTGATTGGCCTTGTCTTCCTAGTACAACACCATGAAAGACCACATTACTATGCGTGAGCTGCGTTGTAGACAGTTTCATATATACATTGCAACATCTCTACATAGAGTATATTCATGCTGTTGCCACCGTCCAAGACTTTGGAAATGCCATAGCCGTCAATCATAGGATCAACTATCATGGCGTATCTTCCTGGACGTGCTGCATGCTTTGTGTGATCTGTACGGTCCCAAGTTATAGCTGTATCCCACCAATCAAGGTATTGTGGAACAGCAGGTACCGTGGCGTTAAGCTCTGGAAGGGCCGCCTTGCGGGCCTTCACAGATTCCGATCCGAAAAAGACACAGAAAACATCTCTCTTTTGTGGATATGGTTTCTTTCCTTGTGGCTGCTCTTTAGCCGGCGGCTTATCGCCTTCCTCGGAGTCACTTGGTTCCTCGGCTTCTTTGTCTGGCTTATTCTTGGCTTTATTGGCTTTACCCTTGAAGCCGGCTTCTGGGTCATGTTTGAGTTTGCTGACCCAGTGGCAGTGGAGGCTGGAGTGAGTGGCTGGCGTTCCTAAGAGCACAGTATGGTAAGCACAAGGCATATCACGCTACTCCTTGTAACTATGCCCTTTTGCAGAAGAAACACGTCTTGGCCCTTGGCCGCATCCGCGGCCTCGCTTGCTAGAACTTTGGCCACCTCTTCCGCCTTTGCCGCCTTGGGAGCCTTGGCGAAATGTAGTAGCGACCAACTCGGGATGGGGCTTTTCATCGTTATTATTATTTTTCGCTTTTTATTCTGCTTTCCACCTTCCCTGGCTGCTGCGATAGCCAGGTCTTCAGTTCCTCTAGCATCGTCGTCTGCATCTGCCCATTGGTTGGCAATAGCAATCATCGTGCCAAGATCAGTGGGATTTTCCCTATGAAGCTTATGCCTTAAGGTACTTCCCCAGGCGAGTCCTTGAACAAATGTGTGGATAGCCGTCTCTTCTGACACGTTTTCACATACGTTTTTCATGGTGATCCATCTAGCAAAGAAAGCGTGGGAAGATTCATCCTTTTGCTGAATGCAGCGCTGAAGATCCACAGCTGTATGCGGGCGTTTGTACGTACCCTCAAAGTTTCTGGTAAAGGCATCTTTCATATCCTTCCAATTGTTGATGGATTATTCTCGCAAAGTGTCGATCCAAGCCCTGGCAGTTCCCGTTAGCATAATCAGGAGATATGTGACAGCTACTAAGCCATTGCCATTGGCAATTTCGACAACGTTAGCGTAGTCTTGAGGCCAGGTGTGTGGTTTAGCTACCCCGTCGTAAGTCTGAATATGCTTAGGTAGATAGAACTTAGACGGGAATGGCTCTTTGTGGATGTCTGGGCCGTGGCATTTAGGTCCCATGTAAGCTTCGTCCTTATCTTGTTTGATTCGATCAAGCTTTTGCCTTAGGTCGAGCTTGTTTACACGATACCACGCTGGATTTCCATTATTATTGTCAGAGATTCGTGTCCCAAGGAACACGGGTACTCGCGAGGAACCCAACAAAGGTGTCAAACACTGGGGGCTGAACACTGCTTCCAAGCTTTGCAAAAACCATGGCGATGACGACGACGCGGCGAACGAAAGAGCGTGCACGACAGAAAGGGACACGAAGGTTTTACCCAGGTTCGGGGTCCTGGTGAGGAGGTAACACCCCTACTCATGCCTTGGCTGTATTGCACCGCGAAGTTCGCGAGGTACAAGAGGGTTTTACAAGGTTCTGGCTCGAAGAAGCTGTTCCTAGATCTAGAATGGCTGAAGATCCCCTCTACGGAGCAGATGTCCTCCCTTTTATAGAGGCGCCGGTCCTCTCCTAGGAAACGTGGGAGAGGGGTTTCCACATTGCGTGGAAGGAGAGGGCTAACTGTCCACTTACAACTACACATAAACCTGGTCCACGGTGACGGAATGCTGGTCCACGGGAGTGGTTGGTTCCTGCTGATGTCGTCCCTGCTGAACTGCACCAGCCATGGCGCCCTTTGCATAAAGTAGCAACAGCTGGAACCTTTATGCAGGGCAGCGCTAGCTATCTTCTTGTCTTCACGGGTGGAGGTGTGACCGCCGCGCCGGCCTGCGTGATCGTCATCGCTTCCGTCAGCATCTGAGCCCCGCCGCGCGCCTTAACTCTTGGTCCTCCTCGCTTGGGAGGCCTCGCGAAGGTTTTCTTCCTTCGTTGAAACTGCTAAGTGTCGTTCTCCTCGCGAGGGTCATCTCCTCGTGAGGCGAACAGGCCTCGTGAGGGAGCTCTTGCTTTTCGTTGTCGATGGGCCATTGCCTGGGCCCAAGAGCAGGTGGGCCATGGTTCCCCCAAAGCCACTACACCGACAGTAGCCCCCAGGGCCCTGGCCCGCACACACCGGAAGCGAAGGGTCAGGGGCCCCAAGAGTTGCTGGCCCCGCACAACGGTACGTGGCAGCACACGTCGCTAGGTGCAACGTGGGCGTAACTGTACCCCTGATCGTGGCGCAATCCACGCCGTGGAGATGGAACGACATGCGATCGTGGGCTGCTGGACATGTCAACCGGCGCATTGACGGTGCCTCTTCGGGAACTGCTCCACGCGCCCCTTAAAAACCACGCCGGGAGTAGAGCAGTCGAGCTCTCGCTTCCTCCGCCGCCGCGATCGCCTCCAAACCTTCACACCTTGCCTTCTTGCCCTTGTGCAACCATCTCGCCAAGCTTTTTCCCTTCCACAGGAACTATGGCGCCGAAGAGGAAGCTTGAGGAGGCGCTGGCCCTGGAGGCCCTTCCCGCCGTCATCAATCCTCCGGCCGTGCCAGTGAAACGTGGCCGAGGTCATCCCAAGGGGAGCAAGAACAAGACCAAGGTTGCCCCGCTAGATCCCGCTGGGGGAGCAGAGGAGCAGCGCAGCCATGGCTGCCGGCGCGGCGGTGGTAGGCAGTCCACGGCTGCTGCCGTTACACCGGGAAAGGAAACAGCACCCGCGCGCGGCGCCTCTCCTCCTTCCCCCGTGCTCCAGGTCAGAGGCCCAGCCACCGGGCCAACTCCTATGTCCGGTCTCCTCCCTCCTCCGGGCTTCGCTCCCAAGAAGGCGCCCCTCGGCTCCCCCGACTACGAGTTCTTCTCTTTTATGAAGGAGGAGACCTTGGACAACCTGAAGCTCCCCGATAATTTCGTCGAAGCCATCGCTGGGCTCGATCGGACTACGCCTTTCCGAGGAACGCCAGCGCGGGCCAGAAGAGGTGGCGAATGAGGATACACCACGACGGGGCTGGGTGCATGTTCTTCACGGAAGGCTGGAAGGAGTTCGCCCTTTCCTACAAGCTCGAGCAAGGCTTTCTCTTGACGTTCCGCCAACATCAGGGCACCTACAACTTCATCGTCAAGGTTTTCGACGACCTCATTATTGGTGTAGTGGCTTTGGGGGTACCACAGCCCACCTGCTCCTGGGCCTGGACAACGGCCCATCTACGGTGACAATGAAGAGATCCCTCACGAGGCATGTGCGCCTCACAAGGAGAAGACCCTCGCGAGGAGAACGACACTTAGTGGTTTCAGCAGATGAGGAAGCCCCTCGCGAGGACGACCGAGAGTTAAAGTGCAGCGGGGCACGTACGCTGGCGTAAGCGGTGACGACCGCGGAGCGGCACGGTGAACACGCCCACGCCCGTGAGGGCTAGATAATATCTGACACGGCCCTGCCAAAGGTTCCGGCCGTTGCTGCTTTGCGCGAAGGACGCCATGGGCGGTGCAGAGCAGCAGGGACAACGTCAGCAGGAGCCAACCACTCCCGTGGACCGGATCGCCGTCGCCATGGACCAGGTCCATCATCAGTAGTCTAGGGACAGCTGTCCCTCTCCTTCTGGCACGGTTGTGGCAACCCCTCCCCCAAGTTTCCATGGGGAGGAGGACCAGTGCCCCTATAAAAGGGAGGGCAGTTGCTTCGTAGAGGGGGCTGACTTTTTGGGAGCTTCTCCTTTGGATCCTTCTCCTACCTCCAGATCGGATCTAGATCTAGGGAGCAGCTTCATCAAGCTAAAGCCTTGTAAAACCATCTTGTACCTCACATAGCTCTTGAGAGCAATACATCCAAGGTAGGAGTAGGGGTGTTACCTCCTCACGAGGGCCCCAAACCTGGGTAGATCGCTGTGACCATCTCTGTCATGCCTGATCCATCGCTCGTTGCGGTGTCGTCGTCGCCAAGGCTCCCCCGAGAGATTGAAAGCCGTGCTAAGCCCGTTGTGTTTGCCACCTAGTTGGGTTCTTCATGAGTACCCGTGTCCCTGAGACGCAAAACCTCTGACATTTGGCGCGCGAGGTAGGGGGCTTTGCGCTATTTCAAGTTCTTCACCGCCATGGCCGATGCTCGCAGCGAACGCCAGCGCCATCGCGATGCCGCCAGGGGCCAGACGGAGCCCATCATGCGCCGCCACGCTCAGGACGACAGCGACGAGGACTCCACCTACCACCCCTCCGGGCGCACGGAGCCGTCGCTCTCCTTCACCGCCAACGCAACCTCGCGCGCTTGCTCCGGGAGCCAACCGACCTCGTCCCATGCTCTCGCCATGGCTCAGGAGCTTGTACGCTACCAGCCCACCGAGATCGGCCGCGAAGGGTGGTTGGCGCGCATCACTGAGCTCGTCAGCATCGTCGGCGGCGTTCCCGCACCGTCCCCCTCCGTGGCGCCTCCTCCTCTGCAGGGCAGCCTCGGGGGGCAGATCACCTACGGAGCTCCTCCTCCGCCTCCACGCCCCCCTCGCCCTCAGGGCGGCTACGAGGGGCGCGCTCACGGTGTTTCGGAAACCAGGGGCGTCTCCCATGGCACCTTCTTGCCCCATCCCGACGAGAGCTGCCAGGAGATCCAGCGGGCGCCTGAGGATGCTCGCGTGGTCCTCGAGTGCCGCTGTGAGCGCCAGATCTATGCCGTCCGGGACATCGCTGAGGCTGGGCACCAAGCCCAAGTCGATAGCACTCCGTCGTACAACGCAGGCTGCCTAGCCCTCGTCAAGAGCATGCGCTACGTCTCGTGGCCAGACATGTTCAGGCCTGAACTCCCTCCGCGCTACGACGGCAGCACCAACCCGGTCGAGTTCCTGTAGCTCAACACCATGGGCATCCAAGCCGCACGCGGTGATCACCGCGCCATGGCCAATTGGTTCCCCATGGCCCTCAAGGAGGCGGCCCGCGTGTGGCTGATGAACCTTCCCGCGGAGTCCATCTCCTCGTGGAAGGATCTCTACGACCAGTTTGTCGCTAACTTCATGGCCACCTACGAGCGCCCCGCGTCGAAGTATGACCTCAAGGCTATGTGCCAGCGCCTAGACGAGACCCTGCGCGTGTTCATCCAGCTCTTCAGCCAGGTCCGCAACAGGATCCCCAACATCTATAGCGAGGAAATCATCTCTGCTTTCTCCTCGGGGCATCACCGATGTTAGGATGAGGGAGAAGCTCTCCATCAACGACGATCTGACTACCGCGGTCAGGCTCTTCGAGATTGCCGACAGGTGCGCCAAGGCTGAGGAAGGATGTTTGTTCATTCACGATGCGCCTGAAGGGGCTCCCGCTGCTCCTACAACTAAGAACAAGTCCAAGGAGCACAAGCGTAAAGAACCAGCCGTCCTCGCAGCGGAACCAGAGCACAAGCACCATCGCGAGGATCGCGCCGAGGGGAGCAAGGACAACCGTCCGTACTGCATGCTCCACAAGAAGCGCACCCACGACACTGAAGATTGCTACGAGCTCAAGAAGTTCCATGAGGAGCTCGACGGCTCCAGGAGGCACGGGAATGGTCGCGGCTATGGACGTGGGGGAGGCGCGTAGGCAGCCGCGGCGAGTACAATCGGCAGGAAGGTTACCAGCAATCTCCCCCTCAGGCGAACGCTCAACAGCCACAACCTCCTCCGCAGGCCAACAACCACCTCACTTAGGAGAATCTTGGGGGCTACCAGGAGCCTCGCAGGTACATTGGATGTATCCTCGGTGGGGCCCAAGTGCCTCTCTCCAACCGCCACTTCAAGCAGCTCTCCCGCAAGATCGCCGCCATCCAGTCAAGCGCTAACGCGCTAAGGCTCAAGTGGTCACTGACAAGGTATTAACTTGTCAATGCCTACGGATTGTAGACTAGGGTTTTAGCGGAAGTAGAGGGCAAGTAGATCTCGAGGGTTTCAGCCGGAAAAGTACTCGACTGCTAAAAAGCTAGGGTTATGTTGACAATGGAATCAATCCCCTCTTTCTCCCTCGCCTCCCCCTTATATAGGAGGTGGAGCCGAGGGTTTCGCGATGTACAAGTTACAAAGTCCGGGAGACTCTTTGAGTTCATCCCGTAATAGTTACAAGTCATTATTCCTAGTACAACTCTATCTTTCCAAACTATCTCTTAATTGGGCTTCCAGGCTTCATAAACTTCTGGTCGTGGGCTTTCGATAAACCCCGGGTACTATCTTCGGCAGGCCCATTGGGGATGCCTATGTCAGTAGCCCCCGAGATTTTGCTTGAATTGAAGAATCAGGGAAAATCTCCATCATTACAATTAACACCTAATTCCTTCGATTTATCAAATGATTTTTATAAGTCAATCATATATTGTACAGGGATACGGTAATCGGGGCTGGTTCATCTGACGGATCAGGTACCAGTTAACTGCTCTCGTGGCAATCCCGCAAATACCTACTTCAAAATCAAGTCCCTGGACATGATCTCGGTATACTGGCGTAGTTTCGACATGCGCCGCTTAAGGTCTTACCATATGCCGAACTCCAGTCGCGTTTTCTCGGGTACCTAACACGTCCGTTAGGATTTTTCTTCGTATCTGTTGATACGGAAAAAAGTAGCAGAGCGCATTCGGGTGCGATGCCACGCCGCGCAGGACGGATCCTGGGGTCTTACCTTCGCAAAGTATTGCGGCATTCATAGGTTAAATCGCGACTGAGGCGCTCTGAGAATATATTGTCGAGTGCCTTTTTCGGCTGCTGGAATAGCACATTTGTCCGAGTCATATGATTGACTTGTATATATTTTTTATCTCGTCCTCCCGATGGGAGTATATGAAGAGTTATATCGAAACTCGAAATATACTTATCATGATTTCTTCGATTTCATCGGGTACGCGAATAGCGTTCTCGATGGGAGTAGCCCCCGAGGCTACAGCCAAGTGCTTGTACTTGGTTGTAGGCTCACCTTTTTAGGATCTCAATCGCTATATTGTCGACTTTTTCCAGTGCTTCCATCTTTATCGGGTGCGCGACCAGCGCTCCCGATGGGAGTAGCCCCCGAGGCTACAGTCGAGTATTTATACTTGGCTGTAGGCTCAACTTTTCTATCTTTGCCAAATATTGCATATCAAACTTTCTTCAAAAAGTAGCCCCCGAGCATTTGAACAAAAACTTGTATTTGATCAAAGGCTCCCGAGATTGTTTTGTCTGTATCACAAGAACTCCTTTGTTGCCAAACTTCGAAGAACTGAAGTCGAAATGTCCCAATTAGTGACATCAATGCTGATGACAGCCGCGATCGCTGTGTTGGGAAGGTGCGAGTTCTGCTCTTTGGCTAACATGCGGGCCCTCACCACTGCGTCGTTTGACATGTTACGCAAGTGGGGGCACACGTCCTCCACTTTCCCTGGCACGCGCGCTGTAGCGCCTGTCCAGTTCCCTCGCAGTAAAAAGACTTTTTTACCCCTAGAAACACGCGTAGGGCATCGAATCCATTCTCCCCTCATCCAACGGCGCGGCGATTCGCTGGCTTGCTATAAATAACCTTCTTCTTCCTCCTGTTATCCCCTTCGCTGCGCCGCGCTCCTGCTCTTTCTCTCTCCAAAAAACCTCCATTGCAAACACCAAGCTCCTGCGCCCGTATTCCTCCTCAATCTCTCCAGCGCTCACTTTGATGCCACCGCGGGCAAGACTCACAAGGCACACCACTCCAGAGACCACCATGGCGACAGAAAGTTTCGAGATCTCCGGATGGGAGAGATCCAAGATCTCCAACCAGGACGTCAACATGTTGAAGAAGCTCGGCTGACCAAGAAGGAAGAAGGACTGCTCTTCCCTTGGGAGGAGAGCTTCCCAACACCTCGCATCGGCTATCGGGTAACATTTATCGACCACCTCATCCGCGGCCTATTCTCTTTTCTCCACCGCGCCCACATCTTCCCCAAATCCACCCTCGCAAAACCTAACCACAGCCGGAGCAGAAGCCACTGGACATCGGAGTAGGAGCCGAGCAGGACATCCCCGCAGGACACTGGAGTAGGAGCCGGAGCAGGACACCGCACCCGCACCCGCCGTCGTCCCGTGCCGCTCGAGCCGCCCCGCCCCGTCGACACGGCCGCCGCCACACCATCCGCCCCTGCGCCTTCGACACTGCCGTCGCTCCGCGTCTCCCGGTGAGCATCCTCCCCCTCTCCCTCTCCCTTCCCCTCTCCGCATTTGAAAATTTTAGGGTTTAAATGATGCCCAATTTTAGTTGATTTAGGGTTCAAAATACATCATCCTCGATTTGGATTTGGATTTGGAAGTAGGTTTAGTTGATAGTATTTTATTTAGGATTTGGCATTAGGTTTATATTGTTGGTTTAGTTGGCAGTAGTTGATTTAAATGAATAACTTTGATTTCAATTTCGATTTGGATTTGGCAGTAAGATACAAATCTCGATCTTGTGCATCCTACTTGGCTAGCTGGCCCCATCCCTAGAATGTTATAGTGTTTGTCGACCAACAAAGTATGAGGCACATTATTTAGTTGATCCTACTTGAGTTGGCACTTCTTAATTAATTGCATTGGCTTTTCTTCTCATACTTATATATGTTGCATATATATCTTCTATGATTTTGCTACTGACATTTTATTTGTCTTGTGCATGGATATGCCGACGTATGTCATGTACAAGGGGAGGGTTCCTCGAGTCTACGACGATTGGGAAGATTGTCCGAGACAAGTGCTCCATTTCAGCGGCAACAGCTACAAAGGATACCACAATAGGGCGGAGGTGGAAGGAAGATACGAGCGCTATCTAGCGGGAGAGATGAGAGAGATGAGGAGGAACCGGATGAAGACCATGGGCTTCGTGATGATACTCATTGTGAACATGATCATGCTTTATGTGATCGTAGTTTAGGTTAGTAGCTAGATTGTGAGGTATATGACACTTGTGACTATGTCGAGACTTCCAACTTTGTCACTTCTAGAACGTCGTTCGGTGTTGTATTGTAATGATTTTGAAACGAGACTTGGCTATTTGTGTATTGATACCGAAATGAGACTTTTGGCTATATGTGTTTTTCATATTGCATGTGTACTGAATCTGTATAAATATCAACTGTATTGGACCGTATAAATATGCAGTATAATATGCAGGAAAAAGCAGGGAAAAAAAGAAATTTTGAAATCTACTGCCGGCGCACCTACAGCTCTATTGTCGGCGCACCGGCATGCGCCACTGCTCCCAGCGCTACTGCTGGCGCACAGAGCTGCCGCGCCGTTGGTACAGAATTACTGCTGGTGCACCAGGCCTGGTGCGCCGGCAGTAACGCACCTACCGCTAGCACACAGGCAGGCGCGCCGGCAGTAGCTCGTTACCACCGGTCCGTTTCCACCGGCGGGCTCTGGTGCGCCGGCAGTAGGCCATTTTGGTGCGCCAGCAATTGGCATTTCCATATGCGGAAAAACGTAGAGGCCTATGTCGATGATATCGTGGTCAAGTCACGCAAGAAGCACACCCTCATCGAGGACCTAGAGGAGACGTTCGCCAACCTCCGC
Source organism: Lolium rigidum (assembly GCF_022539505.1). Classification (NCBI taxonomy): domain Eukaryota; kingdom Viridiplantae; phylum Streptophyta; class Magnoliopsida; order Poales; family Poaceae; genus Lolium; species Lolium rigidum. The sequence goes on from NC_061509.1 coordinate 34,877,736, forward strand.
AAGGTGAATATCAAGCTCAACCCGACAAAGTGCGCTTTCGGGGTACCGTCGGGCAAACTCCTGGGCTTCATCGTTTCGCACCGCGGAATCGAGGCGAACCCCGACAAGGTCAAATCCATCAAAGAGATGCAACCTCCCTGCAACCTAAAAGAAATGAAGCACCTCGCGGGGTGCATGGCTGCCCTGGGGCGTTTCATTGCCAGAAGCAGCGAGATAGCCTTGACCTTCTTCAAGCTCATGAAAAAGACCGGCAAATTCTAATGGACGCCGAAAGCCGCCAAGGCCTTTAACGAGCTTAAGTGTTACCTCACGAGCCAGCCGATCATGGTGGCTCCCAAAACCCACGAGCCTTTGCAGCTGTACCTAGCGGCTACGCCACGAACGGCAAGTGCAGTCCTCGTCATGGAGCGGAAGAAACCGGTCACCGCTAAAGAAAAGTCCACCCTTGAGGAGCCCACCAAGGAACCCCTTCCTGAGGCCACACTGACAGCAACCCTCGCCGAGGTCACGCCTCAAGAAGTCCTCACCGAGGTCGCGCCCCAAGAAATCCTCGCCAAGGAGGAAAACATCGGTGAGCAGCCAAAGCCTCCGGAAGAGCCACCTCCCGAGAATCACACCCTCGTGCAGCATCCCGTCTACTTCATCATTATGGAGCTGCGAGAAGCTCGCGAGCGCTACACCATGCAACAAAAACTCCTCTACACTCTCCTTGTCGGGGGGAAGACCCCGGGTATGGCAAAGGACTGGGAACAGTTGGCTCAGGGCTGGCTGGCCCGCAGCCAGAGCTGGCTGAGGAGGAGCCGGCTGGAGCTGGGGTCGACCGCCTTGGGGCCGACTGGGACCAATCTACGCTGGCTTGGCCATGGCCGGCTGCGCCATGGTCTGGGCCGGCGTCAACATACCATATCCGGCTGACCCTTCGTCAGCCGGGTTCATCTTTCCCCTGGCTGGCTCCGGAAGTTGGTGATCCTTGTAGGAGAAGGTTCCTGGACGGTCATCCGGGTGCCAAAGTCCACGAGGACGTCCCATCCCGCTGATCCCGGAACCCTGCTGAGCAACAGCGATCAGCGTGCCCGGCTCTCCGGGGCGGCGCAGGCTGCGGGCGGCGCCGCAGGCTATGCCAGGTGCTAGGTGCGGGCTAGAAGCTGTCCGTCGGCCTGTCCTGTCCCCGCTGACAGGGACAGAGCGACGTGCGGAAGACAACAGCCGGGGCCCCCAGTGCCTCGGGACCATGCGAGAAGCCAGAGCCGGCGGGGGCGGATCCATAGCCTCTAGGGACCTCTATGTAATTATTTCGGGCACTATATAATCCCCAGTAGCACCCACCTCCGGGGGGACGGATGATCCGATCGATCACTTTTCATACTTTCACACTTAGCAGAACAACTTGGGAGGAGAGGCCTTCGTCTACCTCGAGCCCCCTTCCAAGCCGGCCACAGCTCCAGGAGCACCATTGTACTGTCCACACAGCTTATACATCTCTAGGCAGGAGTAGGGGTGTTACCTCCATACGAGGGCCCCGAACCTGGGTACATCGTCGTGTCGCTTGTGCTCATACCCGCTTCCGGAGTCCGCCGTGGGCCACAAGGCCTCAACCACTCGACTCAAGCCACCGTATGGCATATGCCGTGACACTTCCACGACATTTGGCGCCCACCGTGGGGCCTGCAGCGTCTGCGGCCGGAGTCTTCTTCCGGACGGGCCTCCTTCTTCTCTCGGCTTGGTCTGGAGGCTCGGCTCGCTGGACTGCGTCAGTGACAACGCTGGCTGCTTTGCCGATAGGCCGTTCCCTGCAGGCGGCAGCGTCATCACCTTCGGCGCGCATCGCGCCTAAGTCGCCACCGTCACGCCACCGCGCTATCCTCGCCATGTACGGAGCTGCACCAGCCCTCCCCGCGGAGCCGGCTTCAGCAGCGCCACCGCCAGCCCCTGCATTGTGCAGGAGGTTATGGCTGCCGGTGACAACACCACCAAGTCCACGCGCAACCGTGGCCCTGTGCTAGAGCGCAACGCCAACGCCAACGTGGACGGCACCTCGGGCGCCGCTCCACCACCTCCGCCTCCTCCGTCCAAGCTCGAGGTGGCCATGGCCAATGTAATATCCCAGGTTTAGAGGCAATAAAATGAGAGAACACCAAAGTGTGCATTGCATTCATGCATAGAAAATCCGGGGAATTTTCGCGCTTTCAAATAAAACTTACCACAGTAACTGAAGTTTCACTTGACTTGCTGGAATTGAAGTAGATCATCAAGTCAAGCGCTATAAAATTCACTGTGATCTTTGCTAAAACCTTGTTTCGGGTAGAAATGATTTGATCTATGGACTAGATCAAATGGAATTAGCTTTACAACAAACAACACCTTAAGTAAGGGTCAACCATAAGATCTTCTCAAAGATCTCAACATGACATTCCTTACAACAACACATGAATAATTATTTAACTATAAATCAAAGAGCACAATTAATTGAGAAACTATTCTTTACTTATCTTTTCCATGTCTTCTATTTATCAATACTCCTACCATAATACACATGGTATATATTCAACTACAAAATGGAATCCAAACCAAGGACATTTATATTCATTCCTTATCAACCTTGACTGTTCAGTCTTGTTCATTCAAAACTATTCCTAGTAAACCTCAGAGAAAGGAGAGGATCATCTATATATGTTTATACCATCCATTGAGTAGAACCTAGCTTAATATTCAAACCCTATCTAAGTGAGGTAAGTCATTGATACTAATTAATGCTATAAGGAGTACAAGTCAAGTACTAAACCTTAATTGACTTAGCCAACCTTTGGTGGTAAGTGAGAACCTATTTTATTAGGGATTCAAGAGAGGATAGTGTTGTGATCATTACACCTTGGTAATGATCATAAACCCTAGAGAGAACCCTACTTATTCAAGAGAGCTCAAGTTAAAATTGTAGACTCAAGTATATTGACCAATACTTGATCTTGGAGAGGAGAACCATGTTTCACCAACAAACCATTATAGGACCAATACTTTGATCATTACAAATTGGGTGATAATCATAAACCCTAAGAATCTAAGTGAGTGTGATGAGGGAAGTAATAGAGAAGAGAGATTAGTGAGGAATAAGTTGATCATGTCTAATGCATGATCTTACTTTGTAGATTAAGATTATAAGACAAACTTGTGAAATAATCAGAGATCATCCACCACATAAAATGATAGATCCCTAGCAATTAAACCCAAACCAATCCTCATGCCTTGAATGTAAGAATAATGGCATTGACTAAACCTTGTTTATCCAAACATCTGGGACAATCCTAGCATTGCCTTGATACAAGAAATCTACCTAAGTGAGGAGGAGTAACCCTAGTCAATTAATCATAACCCTAGCTATTGCCCAAGTCCTAATCCTAGTTGTGTATCACTTGGGTGATCACTATTAAAACCCTAGGCCATATTTGAATACCAATCCAGGTATCACTTTGGATCATAAATATAACCCTGCCTTGCCTCATGCCTAATTATACTTCAACTAGTGAAGCATCACTAAAACCCTAAACCTTCACATGGATTCACTCCACATAAAATATTATGCCCTAACTGTGTATCATGGATCACAAGTATAAACCAAGCCTTATACCTAAGCTTAAATGCTATATAAGTGAGTAGAGTGAACCAAATATCCAATTCTATTTTGCATTCCAAGGAACTTGTTTAGCTAACCAAATAAAGTAATGTTTTATAAAATAGAATTCCCTTAGCAAGTGAGTTAACCATAATGAGCTTAGGATCTATTTCAAATAATTCAAGTTAGAAATTTGCTAAGCAAGATTATTTAACATAGAGTTAAGCCAACCACTTTTCTTAAACCCTTAGAAATAGTTGTCCACATAAAATCATGAATCCACCCCATCCTCATTACCATTTATGTTAAACTCTAGCAATAATTAAAATATGTGTGAACCATCAATAATTTTTAGCACCCTAGTAAAATTTAATAATATGCTTACCATGCACCTGTTATAAAATTCAAACCATTTAAACAGATTTGGTTCCTAAATTAAAAAGGAATTGAGCTAAAAATCTAAACCCATTTCTACTTTAATTAACCCTCACAAAATATCAATCTAATCATAAATTGAATATTTATTTAAACAACAAAACTATGCAGTAAGCATTGTTAGCAAGTTATATTGATATTCAAATAATGTAGAACCTGCAAAACAAAACAGAGTTTAAATTTGAATTCAAAACAATAAAATAGAAATAGAAAATAAAAACAGAAAATAGAAAAGAGAGAAAAAGAGAGGAAACTCACCTGGCTTACCTGGATCGCAGCAGCCCGAAGCCAACCCAACAGCAGCCCACGTCGAAGCCCAGGTGCAGCCCAGCCCACGTACAAATATCGTTTCGCTGGCTTTAAAATTCGTGCGAGGAGAAAACACGTCGTCGTCATCGTCTCCGAGCTCGACAGCGCGGCAGAGCCAGTAGGCCACGACCTCGTCGTCGATAAGCATGCCCAGGACGTCGCCAGACACTCAGAACCATGCCCAACCTCTCTCGCGTCCGAGCTTATCCGCGGAAGAAAAGATCTTTGCCCAACCAAAGCTTCCAGAGACCGCCACCTCTCCGACCATGGCCATCACCGTGTCGAGGCCACAGGGCTTCCCTTGGCCTATAAATAGGTGGAGAGCATCGCCGTGCACTTCTTGTTCGCCTCCGCCACTCCATTTCTTCTCCATCCATCTCTATCTCTCATGCTCATCCACTCATTGTCGCCGGAGTCGAAGACGAAGCCGATGGAGGAGGCCACCCTAGCCTCCGGCGCGTGGTCCAGGAGGAGCGCCTGAACTCAAGGAGCATCTGGGAGGAGCCCAGCATCCAGGGGAACCGTGTGGAGGATCAATTTCGTCGATCCCTTCCGCAGCACATCGCCGGGAAATCGCCAATCGCCGTCATCTCCGTCGACCATCGCCGGAGCCGACCACACCTTGAGCTTTAGGGTAAGCATACGCATCTGTAGAGCTAGATCTCGCATCCTAGAACCTCCTGTAGCTTCTGATCCGATTCTCGCCGGAGTAGCACCGCCGCAGAGCTCATCGTCGGCGACGCTCCGGTGATCCCCTTGCCAAACCAACACCACCATTCGCTTTGTCTCGTTGTACTCGTTCCGTAGAGCCTAGCCGCGCATCTCGGGAGGCCGTAAATCGGCGGCGCCACCCTCTACTGCCCGCCGGCGTTTAGCCACCGGTGAGGTCAAAGGTCCTGGTCAACCTTGACCAGTCTTTGCTGGCGTGGCAGCTGACGTGGATGCAAGCCCCACCAGTCAGTGCCTGAGAGTAGATCTGTCCGGGTACATTTCGTTTTTAGTTTAATTTTTAAAAAAACCAGAAAATAGCTGAAACTTTGTAGAAATAGATAAAATTCATGTTAACTCAGAAAAATATAAATAATATATCAAAATGCTCACAAAAATAAATTCTATTCAAATAAAATATAAAATAAAAATGTGTGTCAAAATAAAAATTCACTTATTTTTAACTTTATTAATTATGCATTTTCATTTGTTTTAAATCCAATTTGAATTCAATAAATTAGTGGAGTTCCAAAATTAAATAATAGCTATTTATTAATTAATTAAAATGATAAGATTAATTTTATTTATCATAATTGCACCCACTTAAATATTAGTGATAATTTATAAACCCTAATTTGCAAATTGCTATTTTCTACTTTTTATTAAATATTAATAAAGCTAGAAAATGCTAAAATCTAATATTAATTTAGTAATTCAAAACTTGTTTACTTAAACATCTTTAGTTAACAAGTTAAGTATTTTAAAACTTAATAACAATTATTAAACCCTACTATCTAAATTAAACTTAATATAGGAGTTACCCTAATTATTAATTCTTGAACAAATTAATAAAATATCAAACCATTATTAATTTTGTTTTAAAGTAATTAGTGACCACATATCTATTGTCCATTATTAGTTTAAGAGTTGTATCATAATTTAGAAACCCTAATACTACCAAACTAAGAACCTTGATTCCATTATTTTATGTGATCATTCCACATTAGTTGCAATTTAGAAACCCTAGTTATGTATCACATGTGATCATGTGAGATTTACTTTACATGTAGAACCCTAGTAAGAAACAAATGAATGCATGATCATGATCTACTAAAATAAAACAATATCACTTTACATGAGATCATCATTTCATGTCTTTATTTTTGATTAATACCTATATGATCCACTAGTGCCACTTAGGGGCAAACCCTAACTTGTTATTCACCTACTAACCCCATTAACCATCATTCTTAGTATCACACCAATAGAATCAACCTCAACCATCATATCCTAAAAGAATCATGATGATGAACCCTAATACCAATCTTGTGTAGTAATTCACATCACATGCTCCTATTCAACTAAACCCTACTTAGGAAATGATAAGCCACTTAGCTTAGGAACCATTAGAGATTATTTAGTAAAACAAATGTGAAGCCATAGTAAACCCTAATAGCAAACCTATGGAACCATCTTAATAATCATCCTTTGATATGATGTATATGAGAAACCATGGTAATAACCCTACCAATACTTGCTACATATAAACCCATTCAACTTAAAGAACCCAACTAGTTTCTATTAGAAAACTAAATGAACCCATTAGTAAACCCTAGAAGCCCATAGCACCTAATTATAGTAGTTCTTGTTCTTATTTAACATGTTCTTCAAAAGTTATTCTTTTGAAGTAAATACACAAGTAAACCATATAAGTAAATAGTTCTTGTTGAAACTACATATTATTTCTTAATTAACCTGTTCTTCAAGAGTTATTCTTTTGAAGTACAAATGTCAATCAAACCATAGAAGCCCATAGTTCTTATTTGAAATACTTATTATTTCTTAATCAATATGTTCTTCAAAAGTTATTCTGTTGAAGTATAATATAAGTAATCATCAACCATGTCCTGTAGAACTTAAAACTGACCACTACTATCGATTTGTTATGCAACCACCATTCCTTTGTATGTATGATTGTTATGATGCATTATATCACTTGTTTGTGCTATAATATCACCAACCCTAATAAAAACCTTGTTTGAGAACCATCCTAAAAGTGTAACACACCCTAAAGAAATCTTTACAAATCATCCATCCTAAAGCATCGAGGTTAGGTTATGCTCGAGACGATTGCATCTCATACTATTCATTATAGCATCTTTGCCAGTTCTTTAAACATTGTCCTTACCGGACAATGATGGTATTTCAGAATTTGGAGTTATCACGCAACGAAGCTTTTGCCTGCATAATCTTGCAGTCAAGAAAGGCAAGTTCATCGCTTGCTCATGCTATTTGATTATTTTTATCAAATTATATGCAAAGTACTATACTTATCACTCTTGCATTGAAAAGCAGAATATTACTTTACAATTATGAATATGACTATGTGGTGGGCAATGGAACCATGGTATGTGTTGATATGGTGGAGGTTCCATTGCATGGGTACTACTCATCTAGGACTAAGTACCAATGCCGTCCAGTGATTCTAGCGCCGTACAAAACGCGTTGACCATAAGATCTATAATGGCTCTGGGGAAGCCAGCTGTATCTTTTCCCTCTTGCATATCAACGGACCTGGTGGAGCCTGGCTGGGTGTTGGGATAACACTGCAGTAGGTTGGGAAATCCTTTAAAATCCCCATCCGTGTGGATGAGAGGCTCTATCGTCTATGATGGATTGTCCGACGTACATCAGGGGTAAAGCCGTATGATCGGGAGATGTCTACCGGGGATGTACGAGTGGACAAAAGGGTGAGTATCCAGGGTCGCGGAGAAGGCAGTGTAGGCTTGGATCTTATTTCCTGGCCTCACACCAAGGAAGTGTGGACGGGGACGATTCTTCCGGTTGGCAAAAAGGATGAGGTCTCTTATGGGAAAAGTAACGCACCTCTGCAGAGTGTATCAAATTGTGGTCTGTCACTCCATGTTCCGGGAAGGGAACTACGAACGCGGCAGAAAGGAACTCCGTGAAGTTCGGTCAACTCCGTGAAGACTGACGGGAATAGTTTTCAGAATAAAATAAACCTTTTGAAGAAATGTTTATGAAAATTTGCATTTGCCTATGACTTTCTCAGTCCGTGGCTGTAGCTAGTGCATGATACACCTATTTCCTAATATGAACTTGCCGAGTACGCTCGTACTCATTCCCTCCCATTTGAACCCCCTTCTTAGATCAAGGCACCGAAGGAGAAACTACCGTGGAACTCGAAGACAAAGGAGTCAACTCGCAACAAGATGAAGAACCCAAGCAAAGAAGTCAATGAAGTCAACTTCTGCAGCAACTAGAGTGGAAACTTAGACTAGTAATAGAAGGGAACCTTTCCCTAATCCTAGCACCTAAGTAGCTAGATTTCTATAGCAAGCCAAGTAGCTCTTAAACTTGGGTTAGCAATAAGTTAGACTACGAGTCGTTCTTCTAGAGCTTTATTTGAAGTTTTACCTCACTGTCAAGTTGGAGGCTGTGTTGATCTTATGTAAACAGTTCGTGTGTACTTCTATAGACATACCTTGGACTCGCATATGTTTCTGTTGTACCACTCTGAGGGATGTAATATGAGTGGAACGGTGTTTCACTTGTGTTATGTCAACGACTTGTGTACTACACCATGCGGTGGTACGCTGGGTCACCACAGCTGGTATCGGAGCAAATGCTTTGACCCTAGGATTAAAACCCTTTAAAGGAGACCTATAGGTTTGGTAGTGTCTATAGGAAGTGTCTTAGCTAAGTCAACTATGCTAAACCAACTATTCTTTTGACTTGAGATGGGTATTCACTTGAGAATAATCCTGACACACTTGAGTCAATCTTTCTTATCTATTTTATTAAGTAAAGTTAGTTAGTTATCTTGCTTCATTCCAAATAATTAGAACACCATTGGAGCTTAAGATAATTGGTGGTAGTAGACCACAGTTGGTATACAATACATGGTAGTCCAAAGAGAGGATACAACCATAAGGAAGATATCCTATTGGAAGATGTATACCAAGACATGTTATAGCTAAGTAAAAGTCATTTAAAATATCAAATAACTGATGTTAAGTAAGGAAGATAAGTTATATAAGGTAGTATATGCCTATGATGAGTCAATCATAGGAGGTAAGGATGAGTGATAGGGGCTATTTAAGGCTACTTTTCATGATAGAGTTGGTAATCATATATGATTCACTTGAGAGTCATGATGTGATGGAGTAGAACATCATAAGTACGATAACAGAAGTATGATGAGGAGTAAAATTTTAGGGAATAGTTCAAAAACTTAGGCCTTAAAATCATGGAAATTATGTCAAGTATGCCTAAACCATAGTCTATAGTCTAAAGAAGGCTGTATTAGAGCATAACTTATAGAGAAACCTGGGAGTTATATGTGCTAGGATCTAACAATCCTGTGTTTTAGAGTAGTCATGTTATGGTCTCGAGAGATCATGTGAGGTTAGTTTCCAATTGAATGGAAGTTAAGTTAGCACTTTCCAAGGAAATTAGGTTAACCATAATCCATTTAGACCAATTTGCTCAAGTTTATTTGTTTGCAATTGAGCAATCAAGGTAAATATTGAGACAAATAGTAGGAATCCATATATATGTGCTAAGTATCACAACCTAAACCTCTCTTATGTGGTGTTATATACTACACATCAGAGCCTGATGTTTAGGGATGTCTTACCCAACTATTTTATTCGGGCATATAAGGATGTGTAGTATAAGCACAAAGATGGATCTTCTTGGATTTCATTGGATTTTCATTGTTTGCCTAGATCCATACATGAAGTTTGACTTTGATATGCAAATGCATGTTGCAATATCAAACTCTTACTTGATGTTATAGATCTAGATGGTAAAGGTATTCGAGTGAGGAAGTGACGAATTCTGAAGACTTTGAAGACAAGATGAAGGTTCACTGGAAGAAGGAAGTAAAATTGTGGGAAGCAACCACAATACTCTAAAGGAAGGATCAATCAAAGCTCACTTTTATCCTTAATCAAGGAGTACTTCAACATGGAAGTACCATGAAAGTGAGAAAAATAGTGAATATGGAGCAGTAGAAGTTGAGCCATATTCATTATGGAAGAAGGGAATGCAAGTGAAGTCACTTACGATACTATCTTCATAGTGTCAACAAGTGATTTTCTTGCAAAACAAACCCTATAAGAAGGAAAATTAAGAAATGAAGTCGCAGCTGATATAATAAGACCGCAGCTGATATAGGATACTTATGAAGAGAAAGCATTTGAAGTGAGGTAGATCTTAACGAAAACTAGAAAAGTATCCGCATCTGGTAGGTAGATGTTGACTAGAGCCATAAAATAGTCCACAGCTGGTATCAAATAAGCCACATCTGGTGCTAGATAGTCTGCAGCTGGTAACAGATATCCCGCAGCTTAATCAGTCTTTCACTTTAAAGGAAAGAGGGATTCCGCAGCTGGTATTCCGCAGCTGGTATTCCGTAGCTGGTAAACATTTAGCCGGAGGATTCACATCGGATACCCACAACTGTGTGGATACACCGCAAAGAATTCTTCGTGAGACGTTAGAAAAGTACAAAATATAAACCAGACTTAGACCAACTACCTAACCTTGGAGTTTAATGATCAGAAGAAAAAGGAACTTGAAGATCATTAGTAAACTCCAAGGGGGAGAGGAAGGCTGAAGTAGAAGTATTAAGATATGATGTGTAGTATGATAGACAAAGAAAAAGGTCTGAACTGAGAGGAAGTTCAATCTTATTTTCATAAGGTTGTTGGGAAGTACCCATATAATAGTACTCTCAGGAGGATGTGAGACCAGAAGCCGAGGTTCATATCTCGAGGAAGTAAGGGTTAGACCCTAACTTGAGTTGGTAATTGTAATTACTCAAAACCAAGAGAACTTAAGTAAGTCTAAGATAATGAAGTTGGACGAAGAAGATGTCGGAGAACAATCGAAGCCTAAGAATACAAAAGACCGAAGAGTTTGACCATACCAAAACCGATGATTATTAGAAAGATTCCTTTCATGGAACCTAAAGAAACCAAAAGGAAGATAATTAGCATAAACTAGAAGCCATGATTGGATGGACTAAATGAGTCTAATCCATTCGTAGGAATAAAACCACCAAAACCATGCCTATTGTAAATACCTTACCAAGTACCATTACTATAGTTATGGTAGCAAGGGAAAACAATGCCTTACCTTAAACAAATCTTTTAGAATTAAGCTTTGGATCACCGTAGCTGGTAGAACCAAGCTATGGGTACCCAGATAGGAAGCTATTATTACAACCAATAGTAAAGTCTATTAGCATAAGAAGATGTCCTAATCCAAGGATCTCTGAAGAGTAAGACTATAAGCTTAGAGTGTTGGAAGAAATCATATAATTGAAGAAAGTATCAGTGCCAGACATCAGAAGACTTCCGGAAGGATCTGGACAAGGGATATATCCAATTATATCTAGTGAGATCACCATGGAGTTTGAAAGGATTGTGATCTGTTCAAGTCAGTTCCACATTCCGAAACATGAGAGCGTTCAAACTTCGGGACGAAGTTCAGTTTAAGGGGGAGAGGATGTAATATCCCAGGTTTAGAGGCAATAAAATGAGAGAACACCAAAGTGTGCATTGCATTCATGCATAGAAAATCCGGGGAATTTTCGCGCTTTCAAATAAAACTTACCACAGTAACTGAAGTTTCACTTGACTTGCTGGAATTGAAGTAGATCATCAAGTCAAGCGCTATAAACTTCACTGTGATCTTTGCTAAAACCTTGTTTTGGGTAGAAATGATTTGATCTATGGACTAGATCAAATGGAATTAGCTTTACAACAAACAACACCTTAAGTAAGGGTCAACCATAAGATCTTCTCAAAGATCTCAACATGACATTCCTTACAACAACACATGAATAATTATTTAACTATAAATCAAAGAGCACAATTAATTGAGAAACTATTCTTTACTTATCTTTTCCATGTCTTCTATTTATCAATACTCCTACCATAATACACATGGTATATATTCAACTACAAAATGGAATCCAAGCCAAGGACATTTATATTCATTCTTTATCAACCTTGACTGTTCAGTCTTGTTCATTCAAAACTATTCCTAGTAAACCTCAGAGAAAGGAGAGGATCATCTATATATGTTTATACCATCCATTGAGTAGAACCTAGCTTAATATTCAAACCCTATCTAAGTGAGGTAAGTCATTGATACTAATTAATGCTATAAGGAGTACAAGTCAAGTACTAAACCTTAATTGACTTAGCCAACCTTTGGTGGTAAGTGAGAACCTATTTTATTAGGGATTCAAGAGAGGATAGTGTTGTGATCATTACACCTTGGTAATGATCATAAACCCTAGAGAGAACCCTACTTATTCAAGAGAGCTCAAGTTAAAATTGTAGACTCAAGTATATTGACCAATACTTGATCTTGGAGAGGAGAACCATGTTTCACCAACAAACCATTATAGGACCAATACTTTGATCATTACAAATTGGGTGATGATCATAAACCCTAAGAATCTAAGTGAGTGTGATGAGGGAAGTAATAGAGAAGAGAGATTAGTGAGGAATAAGTTGATCATGTCTAATGCATGATCTTACTTTGTAGATTAAGATTATAAGACAAACTTGTGAAATAATCAGAGATCATCCACCACATAAAATGATAGATCCCTAGCAATTAAACCCAAACCAATCCTCATGCCTTGAGTGTAAGAATAATGGCATTGACTAAACCTTGTTTATCCAAACATCTGGGACAATCCTAGCATTGCCTTGATACAAGAAATCTACCTAAGTGAGGAGGAGTAACCCTAGTCAATTAAACATAACCCTAGCTATTGCCCAAGTCCTAATCCTAGTTGTGTATCACTTGGGTGATCACTATTAAAACCCTAGGCCATATTTGAATACCAATCCAGGTATCACTTTGGATCATAAATATAACCCTGCCTTGCCTCATGCCTAATTATCAATCAACTAGTGAAGCATCACTAAAACCCTAAACCTTTCACATAGGATTCACTCCACATAAAATATTATGCCCTAACTTGTGTATCATGGATCACAAGTATAAACCAAGCCTTATACCTAAGCTTAAATGCTATATAAGTGAGTAGAGTGAACCAAATATCCAATTCTATTTTGCATTCCAAGGAACTTGTTTAGCTAACCAAATAAAGTAATGTTTTATAAAATAGAATTCCCTTAGCAAGTGAGTTAACCATAATGAGCTTAGGATCTATTTCAAATAATTCAAGTTAGAAATTTGCTAAGCAAGATTATTTAACATAGAGTTAAGCCAACCACTTTTCTTAAACCCTTAGAAATAGTTGTCCACATAAAATCATGAATCCACCCCATCCTCATTACCATTTATGTTAAACTCTAGCAATAATTAAAATATGTGTGAACCATCAATATTGTTTAGCACCCTAGTAAAATTTAATAATATGCTTACCATGCACCTGTTATAAAATTCAAACCATTTAAACTGATTTGGTTCCTAAATTAAAAAGGAATTGAGCTAAAAATCTAAACCCATTTCTACTTTAATTAACCCTCACAAAATATCAATCTAATCATAAATTGAATATTTATTTAAACAACAAAACTATGCAGTAAGCATTGTTAGCAAGTTATATTGATATTCAAATAATTTAGAACCTGCAAAACAAAACAGAGTTTAAATTTGAATTCAAAACAATAAAATAGAAATAGAAAATAAAAACAGAAAATAGAAAAGAGAGAAAAAGAGAGGAAACTCACCTGGCTTACCTGGACTGCAGCAGCCGAAACCAACCCAACAGCAGCCCACGTCGAAGCCCAGGAGCAGCCCAGCCCACATCCAAATACCGATTCGGTTGCTTTAAAAATCGTGCGAGGAGAAAACACGTCGTCGTCATCGTCTCCGAGCTCGACAGCGCGGCAGAGCCAGTAGGCCACGACCTCGTCGTCGATAAGCATGCCCAGGACGTGTTATCACCAGATTTTGGACAAATCCAGAGGTGGGCCGTAAGAGAGATGGGCTTGGAAGACTACACGTGGGAGATCTCTGAAGCGGCCTTGCACGGAGAATTTGGGCTAGTTTGCCCGTGTATCTTTAATTATAGTAGATTATATCTTAGATCAAGATTTAGAGTTTGTATCGCACACGGTGGGATATTCCCACGTTAGAAAGTCCCCTGGACTATAAATATGTATCTAGGGTTTATGGAATAAATAACAACTCACGTTCAACCCAAAACAAACCAATCTCGGCGCATCGCCAACTCCTTCGTCTCGAGGGTTTCTATCAGGTAAGCGACATGCTGCCTAGATCGCATCTTGCGATCTAGGCAGCACAAGCCCCACGTTGTTCATGCGTTGCTCATACTGAAGCGTCTTTGATGGCGAGCAACGTAGTTATCATAGATGTGTTAGGGTTAGCATAGTTCTTCGTATAACATGCTTACGTAGTGCAACCCTTGCATGTCTAGCCGCCCTCACACCTATCTCAGGTGTGGGGCGGCACCCCGCTTGATCTTTATTTAGTAGATCTGATCCGTTACGATTGCTCCTTGTTCTGCAAGGATTAGTTTAATATCTGCAATAGTTAGGCCTTACAAAGGGGTGGAGGATCCAGCGGCACCTAGGGTGGCGTTCGCAAGTCCTAAACAGGATGTTCCGAGGATCAACTTCATGTTGGTTTTTAGGCCTTGTTTAGGATCGGCTTACGATCACCGTGCATGGCCGCGAGGCCCAACCTGGAGTAGGATGATCCGATTATGCGGTGAAAACCCTAAATCGTCGTAGATCTAATTAGCTTTATCTTGATCAAGCAGGATCACCATATATTCGTGCACCCCGTACGAATCATGGGTGGATCGGCTCTTTGAGCCGATTCACAGGATAACCTGAGAGCCGATCGAGGCTCGTATTTAATGTTTACGTGTATGCCATGCAGGAAACTAAGCGAGGCATCCCCATCACCTTCCCGACCGGGTATAGGTCAGGTGGCACGCCCTTGCACTTCGCATCGGACGTGTGACCAGAAGAGCATTGCGGGCCGTCGCTCGGAGGGGTCTCAGCCAGCCGCAGCTCTAGGCTCTTCCCGGCTCTACCGTGTTGATAGTTGCTGCCCGCCGGTGGGTTTTGGCAGTCAACACATTCTGGCACGCCCGGTGGGACAATCGTCTACATCAACCACATCGCCATCTACATCTGAGATGGCGGACGGCATGCCAGTCACCTACGAGGAGCTGCCTGACGAGCTCAAGAAGAGATACGACGAGATCAAGGTCACCCTCGAAGCCGACCTCATCGGCTCTTTCCAGAGAACCCGTTCCCATGGCATCAGATGGAAGGGATTCTCACCGCAAGGTGCACTCGATGGGATAGACCTCTCCGCCCGTCGGAGGAACGCACCGAGGGCCTGCGGCGAGAGATCAACTACTTGGTGGCTCACTCGCTACACCGCCACTCTGAAAACTTGGTCAACGTGTTGGAGCGTCTCGATCTGCGCGTGATCCAGGAGATCATGAGCCACCAGTACTCACCGTCAGGACCAGCTCTCGGGACGCATCAAGGAGAGTTGCCACTCCAGTCCCGTCCACCGCTGCCATATGCGTTGGCAGCACCGAGCTGAAGTGCCGGCTACACCGGCATTCGTCGTCTACAAGATCGGTGGTGACCCTAGTGACTGCCGGTTCTTGGCCGAGGCGCCTAAGGAGATCCCTCAAGGATACGCGTGCACGTATGTGCCGGTTGTGGCAGCCGGGCACTCTCAAACCAGGCCACAACATCGAGGGACTCCGGCGAAGACAGGGAGGAACGTCGGCAACGAGCTTGAGAAGCGGACGTGGCTAACTAAGTATGCCACCCCGACGAAACTCCAGAGCCCAGCTCCTGCGGTTGGCTCGGAGCTGGAAAAGCAAACATGGCTGGCTAAGTACGCCACCCCGGCGAATCTTCGAGTGCAACTCCGCAGCCCGGCACGGCGGATCAGATCGGTACCATGCGAGAGACCGGTTCGGCATGGTGCCGAAAAGAAGGGCAATCGGCTATTCCAAGCCGTACCCCGACGAGTACGAGATGATCCCGCTGCCACCTAAATATCGGCTCCCCGACTTCTCCAAATTCGGTGGATCGGATGGCTCCAGCTCCATCGAGCACGTCGGCCGATATTTGGCGCAACTAGGACCGGCTTCAGTGTCGGATCAGCTACGCGTGAGGCTCTTTTCACAGTCCCTCACGGGATCGGCTTTTGGATGGTACACCTCTCTGCCACCAAACTCCATCCAGTCTTGGAAGCAATTGGAAGAACAATTCCATACGCAATACCATTCAGAAGCTTCCGAGTCTAGCATTGCCGATCTAGCACAACTACGTCAGAAGCGCGGAGAAACGGTGACAGAGTACATCCAGCGCTTCAGGAATCTTAGGAACCGATGTTATTCGGTTCGTATAACTGAAAAGGAAGCAGTCGAGTTGGCAGTGGCTGGCCTTGCAACACAGCTCAAGGACATGGCCTCCCAAGCAGATTATCCCTCGCTGGCGCACATGGTTCAGAAACTATCAGCATATGAACAACGCCACCCGGACCTGTACCAAGACAAGTTCAAGCGTGCAGTAGTCCCGGTCGATGCGAGAGGAAGACGAAGTTCTCGCGGGAGACCAAGAAGTAGCGATGGCTGAGTGGACTCGGGAGGAACCCCGTGTCCTGCAAATGGGTAAAGCCACCAGGGCCGCCCAGGGGATTTGATTTTGACGTGACCAAGACTGAACAAATCTTCGACCTCCTGCTCAAGGAGAAACAGTTGACGATTCCTGAAGGTCTCAAGTTCCCCACGGCGCAAGAGCTAAACGGAAAGCCGTACTGCAAATTCCACAACTCGCTCTCCCATGCCACCAACGATCGCAGGGTGTGGCGTCGGCACATCCAAGCGGCGATAGAGAAGGGGCGTTTAATTTTCAACCAGTACGCCATGAAGGTCGACACCCAACCCTTCCCCGCCGTTAACATGGTGGAAGTCACCTACCACGAGGGTTGCCGGCCAGTCCCTCGTTCGGTATCAACATGGTAGGACACTGGAAACCACTGCGGCAAAGATGGAGATGAGGGCAGCTGCTCTCATAGCAAAGACACAAAGGAGGCCGCTCCACGCGATCGGCTCCATCATGATGGCAAGCGCTACGTCACAGAGGGAGAGGTGAAGAACATAAGATATCAACGACCTCTTTCTGATCACCTCCTCAACAAATATGTGAGTCAGTATGACCAACGCCGACGGTCCAATTATGATGATGAAGGAGATCGTCTGGCTAGAGAAGCCAGAAGACATCGTCGGCAGGATCGCGATGAGGAAGAGCACGAGCGCCGTGCCACGGACAGGTCAAGGGAGCAAGATGACAACGCCAGACACTGGGATTGCCCTTTCTTCAGATACTGCTGGGATTCAGGAATGAGCCGATTGCCCACAATCGGCAATTGCCCAGAATGCAACAAGAAGAAGAAGGAGGCAGCCAACGTGTCTGTGTTCAAGCGCTTAGGGCCACTCCCGCCACAAAGCAAACGCGCTGAGTCACCTCGTTGGGCAGATCTTGAGGATTCCGCAGACGAGGGACTAGAAGATGAAGAAGACAGGTACCACCGTCCAAGGTGGTGCCCTGACGGACTCAGCCGTTCACAAAAACGCAGGGTTCAGCGGTTGCGCGGCCTGGAGGAAGCCGAAAGGTTATACCTGCATACGCTAAGAAAGGCACGGCCTGATCTGGCTGCAAAGGTTCAGCGAGCCCTGGATGAAGAGGGTCGTCCACGGAGAATGGAGTGGCGTCCCAAGCAAAAGAAAGCCGATGATGAAACATCGGCTGGCACAAACATGGTGCTCGTCTTGCCGACGAGAGCTTAGCGCTCCACGAGTCTACAATGCACTCAAGGTGGACGACGAGCGGGCGCATCAAGTCAGAGGTTGGGTTGGTTTTATCCAGCCTGACCGAGTAGCAAGATTAAACCAATGAGCAAACCGTGCGAGGCTGATCCTTGTGATCGGCCCCAAAAAAAATTATGAAGGAGCTTTACAGAACCTTCAGTCAGTACTCTAATGGAGGCCGATTCCAGCAATCGGCCAAAATTATGTTCGCTACATATTCAGCACATATTCTGCTCGTGTTCAGCAATGATTCACTGGGCAGCGGCCACGTCGGCAGATGAAAGGCAGCATGGATCTTTGTGGAGCCGACATGTAAATACAGGGCCCTGGCTAAACCATAGAAGCCGATGTCTGCAGTCATTTGGCAAATATCGGCTCGGGGGGCATATAGTCAGATGGACATGTGCAGATGAACATGTGCAAACACGTGCAGACATGCGTGCAGTGGAACATTGGGGGCCGATTAAGAAAAATCGGCCAAATAAAAAAAAATTTAGCCAATGCAGATACGTGGCCATCGACTCAAGAGGTACAATTGTTATGAGCAGAGGGTCAATGAAGCAGGTTTCCTTTTGCGAGTAATGTGCAGATCAGGTTAAGGATGTGTTGCATCAGATCCACCAAAGGAAAGGAGCCGATCTGACCCGCAAGGCGCGAAGAGTAGACTGAAGAAGCTCGTGGGGCAGCTCACCCTGAAAGTTCTCTGCTCTGGAAAGCCGATTTTGTTGAGATCGGCTGGTTCTGCATCATGACTTGGGAACCGATGACGACACGTTTGGTTAGTCCACTGATATGCTCGCCTTGATAGAGGCTCGGGGGGCAACGGATGGCGCATAATTTTCTGTTCTTAATAAGCCGATTGAGATTTCATCGGGCTGAAAACCCAGTGGTATCGACTTCAGCATCAAGTCGTTTCAGCAGTGGTTCTGGGGCTCTCGTAAGAACGTCGATCTGCCTAGTTGTCCGCCAGAGCTCAAAGTCGTCAGTAGGCAAAAGATCAAAAGGATGAAGAATGGGGCATTGAGATACCGGTGCGTTGTCATCGGCTCGTTAGGCGTTGGCTAAGTGACGATCGGCGGGGTCAGTATAAAAGGGAATCGGCTGAATTGGCATAAAAGAAATTGGCAAAATCAAATTGGGGAATTTCTTCATTGATAAACCAGATTTCTTACATAGAAGAGCTGATTGCTCTCAAAAGGGAGTACTAAGGGGATACATTGCCCCGTCTACTGCTGCTGATCCTATTCTAGAGGTCCTATTCTATGGGCCGTCACTGCCCTCGTCGTCACCATCGTCAGCGCTGTCGGCGCTGCTCCCGGCTGAGCTCGTCGTCGCTGCTGTAGCGGCCGCCGGCAGGACCTTCGTTGTCCTCGTCCTCCACGTCGTCGTCGTCGTCGTCGCTATCATAATCACTAAGGTTCCCTGGCCAGGGGCAGTGGCGCTTGGCCGGCGGCTCGCCGGAGGGGCTGTCGTCGTCGTCCTCCTCCTCCTCTTCCTCCTCCTTCACCTCGGAGGAGGTAAAGTCATCCCAGGAGAAGCGATCGTCATCGCTCTCCTCCTCCGATTCCCCGTCGGCAAGGAAGCGGAGGTCGCTCTCCCCGTCCGTCGAGGACTCGTCGTCCTCGGACCGGATGGAGAAGTCATGGTCTGGCTCTTCCCCGGCCTCTATGGCGCGGCGGGTGTTGGCCGCATGGACCTCTTGTGGGTTCGGTGCCGGCATCGGCTCGGGGGAGGAAGAGGACTCAAAGGAAAGTCCCGACGAGGCAGAGGAAGAAGAAGACATAGTGTGCAGGAGGGCTTTTTTTTTGGGGTGCCGATGGCTGGAACAGAGGAAGGGGATAAAGATAACTAATCAATCGGCACGGTTAAATAATGAGAAACCTGGTGGGAATTACTGCCATTACAGTTTCCGAAGGGGTGATGTCAGAGTTGTCAAATTTTGCAGAGAAGCTGAGAGGACAGGGCATAATGATGACGGATGCTGCAAATGGCTCTGCTCTGCCACGACATGACCCTTCGAAGGAAAAACAGAGTGGTTTTGGAATTATCATTGCCAAAACCAGGGGGGCATGTGTTATCACCAGATTTTGGACAAATCCAGAGGTGGGCCGTAAGAGAGATGGGCTTGGAAGACTACACGTGGGAGATCTCTGAAGCGGCCTTGCACGGAGAATTTGGGCTAGTTTGCCCGTGTATCTTTAATTATAGTAGATTATATCTTAGATCAAGATTTAGAGTTTGTATCGCACACGGTGGGATATTCCCACGTTAGAAAGTCCCCTGGACTATAAATATGTATCTAGGGTTTATGGAATAAACAACAACTCACGTTCAACCCAAAACAAACCAATCTCGGCGCATCGCCAACTCCTTCGTCTCGAGGGTTTCTATCGGGTAGCGACATGCTGCCTAGATCGCATCTTGCGATCTAGGCAGCACAAGCCCCACGTTGTTCATGCGTTGCTCGTACTGAAGCGTCTTTGATGGCGAGCAACGTAGTTATCATAGGTGTGTTAGGGTTAGCATAGTTCTTCGTATAACATGCTTACGTAGTGCAACCCTTGCATGTCTAGCCGCCCTCACACCTATCTCAGGTGTGGGGGCGGCGCCCCGCTTGATCTTTATTTAGTAGATCTGATCCGTTACGATTGCTCCTTGTTCCTGCAAGGATTAGTTTAATATCTGCAATAGTTAGGCCTTACAAAGGGTGGAGGATCCAGCGGCACGTAGGGTGGCGTTCGCAAGTCCTAAACAGGATGTTCCGAGGATCAACTTCATGTTGGTTTTTAGGCCTTGTTTAGGATCGGCTTACGATCACCGTGCGTGGCCGCGAGGCCCAACTCTGGAGTAGGATGATCCGATTATGCGGTGAAAACCCTAAATCGTCGTAGATCTAATTAGCTTTATCTTGATCAAGCAGGATCACCATATATTCGTGCACCCCGTACGAATCATGGGTGGATCGGCTCTTTGAGCCGATTCACGAGATAACCCGAGAGCCGATCGAGGCTCGTATTTAATGTTTACGTGTATGCCATGCAGGAAACTAAGCGAGGCATCCCCATCACCTTCCCGACCAGGTATAGGTCAGGTGGCACGCCCTTGCACTTCGCATCGGACGTGTGACCAGAAGAGCATTGCGGGCCGTCGCTCGGAGGGGTCTCAGCCAGCCGCAGCTCTAGGCTCTTCCCGGCTCTACCGTGTTGACAGTCGCTGCCCGCCGGTGGGTTTTGGCAGTCAACAGGACGTCGCCAGACACTCAGAACCATGCCCAACCTCTCTCGCGTCCGAGCTTATCCGCGGAAGAAAAGATCTTTGCCCAACCAAAGCTTCCAGAGACCGCCACCTCTCCGACCATGGCCATCACCGTGTCGAGGCCACAGGGCTTCCCTTGGCCTATAAATAGGTGGAGAGCATCGCCGTGCACTTCTTGTTCGCCTCCGCCACTCCATTTCTTCTCCATCCATCTCTATCTCTCACGCTCATCCACTCACTGTCGCCGGAGTCGAAGACGAAGCCGACGGAGGAGGCCACCCTAGCCTCCGGCGCGTGGTCCAGGAGGAGCGCCTGAACTCAAGGAGCATCTGGGAGGAGCCCAGCATCTAGGGGAACCGTGTGGAGGATCAATTTCGTCGATCCCTTCCGCAGCACATCGCCGGGAAATCGCCAATCGCCGTCATCTCCGTCGACCATCGCCGGAGCCGACCACACCTTGAGCTTTAGGGTAAGCATACGCATCTGTAGAGCTAGATCTCGCATCCTAGAACCTCCTGTAGCTTCTGATCCGATTCTCGCCGGAGTAGCACCGCCGCAGAGCTCATCGTCGGCGACGCTCCGGTGATCCCCTTGCCAAACCAACACCACCATTCGCTTTGTCTTGTTGTACTCGTTCCGTAGAGCCTAGCCGCGCATCTCGGGAGGCCGTAAATCGGCGGCGCCACCCTCTACTGCCCGCCGGCGTTTAGCCACCGGTGAGGTCAAAGGTCCTGGTCAACCTTGACCAGTCTTTGCTGGCGTGGCAGCTGACGTGGACGCAAGCCCCACCAGTCAGTGCCTGAGAGTAGATCTGTCCAGGTACATTTCGTTTTTAGTTTAATTTTTAAAAAAACCAGAAAATAGCTGAAACTTTGTAGAAATAGATAAAATTCATGTTAACTCAGAAAAATATAAATAATATATCAAAATGCTCACAAAAATAAATTCTATTCAAATAAAATATAAAATAAAAATGTGTGTCAAAATAAAAATTCACTTATTTTTAACTTTATTAATTATGCATTTTCATTTGTTTTAAATCCAATTTGAATTCAATAAATTAGTGGAGTTCCAAAATTAAATAATAGCTATTTATTAATTAATTAAAATGATAAGATTAATTTTATTTATCATAATTGCACCCACTTAAATATTAGTGATAATTTATAAACCCTAATTTGCAAATTGCTATTTTCTATTTTTATTAAATATTAATAAAGCAAGAAAATGCTAAAATCTAATATTAATTTAGTAATTCAAAACTTGTTTACTTAAACATCTTTAGTTAACAAGTTAAGTATTTTAAAACTTAATAACAATTATTAAACCCTACTATCTAAATTAAACTTAATATAGGAGTTACCCTAATTATTAATTCTTGAACAAATTAATAAAATATCAAACCATTATTAATTTTGTTTTAAAGTAATTAGTGACCACATATCTATTGTCCATTATTAGTTTAAGAGTTGTATCATAATTTAGAAACCCTAATACTACCAAAGTAAGAACCTTGATTCCATTATTTTATGTGATCATTCCACATTAGTTGCAATTTAGAAACCCTAGTTATGTATCACATGTGATCATGTGAGATTTACTTTACATGTAGAACCCTAGTAAGAAACAAATGAATGCATGATCATGATCTACTAAAATAAAACAATATCACTTTACATGAGATCATCATTTCATGTCTTTATTTTTGATTAATACCTATATGATCCACTAGTGCCACTTAGGGGCAAACCCTAACTTGTTATTCACCTACTAACCCCATTGACCATCATTCTTAGTATCACACCAATAGAATCAACCTCAACCATCATATCCTAAAAGAATCATGATGATGAACCCTAATACCAATCTTGTGTAGTAATTCACATCACATGCTCCTATTCAACTAAACCCTACTTGGGAAATGATAAGCCACTTAGTTAGGAACCATTAGAGGTTATTTAGTAAAACAAATGTGAAGCCATAGTAAACCCTAATAGCAAACCTATGGAACCATCTTAATAATCATCCTTTGATATGATGTATATGAGAAACCATGGTAATATCCCTACCAATACTTGCTACATATAAACCCATTCAACTTAAAGAACCCAACTAGTTTCTATTAGAAAACTAAATGAACCCATTAGTAAACCCTAGAAGCCCATAGCACCTAATTATAGTAGTTCTTGTTCTTATTTAACATGTTCTTCAAAAGTTATTCTTTTGAAGTAAATACACTAAGTAAACCATATAAGTAAATAGTTCTTGTTGAAACTACATATTATTTCTTAATTAACCTGTTCTTCAAGAGTTATTCTTTTGAAGTACAAATGTCAATCAAACCATAGAAGCCCATAGTTCTTATTTGAAATACTTATTATTTATTAATCAATATGTTCTTCAAAAGTTATTCTTTTGAAGTATAATATAAGTAATCATCAACCATGTCCTGTAGAACTTAAAACTGACCACTACTATCGATTTGTTATGCAACCACCATTCCTTTGTATGTATGATTGTTATGATGCATTATATCACTTGTTTGTGCTATAATATCACCAACCCTAATAAGAACCTTGTTTGAGAACCATCCTAAAAGTGTAACACACCCTAAAGAAATCTTTACAAATCATCCATCCTAAAGCATCGAGGTTAGGTTATGCTCGGGACGATTGCATCTCATACTATTCATTATAGCATCTTTGCCAGTTCTTTAAACATTGTCCTTACCGGACAATGATGGTATTTCAGAATTTGGAGTTATCACGCAACGAAGCTTTTGCCTGCATAATCTTGCAGTCAAGAAAGGCAAGTTCATCGCTTGCTCATGCTATTTGATTATTTTTATCAAATTATATGCAAAGTACTATACTTATCACTCTTGCATTGAAAAGCAGAATATTACTTTACAATTATGAATATGACTATGTGGTGGGCAATGGAACCATGGTATGTGTTGATATGGTGGAGGTTCCATTGCATGGGTACTACTCATCTAGGACTAAGTACCAATGACGTCCAGTGATTCTAGCGCCGTACAAAACGCGTTGACCATAAGATCTATAATGGCTGCAGGGAAGCCAGCTGTATCTTTTCCCTCTTGCATATCAACGGACCTGGTGGAGCCTGGCTGGGTATTGGATAACACTGCAGTAGGTTGGGAAATCCTTTAAAATCCCCATCCGTGTGGATGAGAGGCTCTATCGTCTATGATGGATTGTCCGACGTACATCAGGGGTAAAGCCGTATGATCGGGAGATGTCTACCGGGGATGTACGAGTGGACAAAAGGGTGGGTATGCAGGGTCGCGGAGAAGGCAGTGTAGGCTTGGATCTTATTTCCTGGCCTCACACCAAGGAAGTGTGGACGGGGACGATTCTTCCGGTTGGCAAAAAGGATGAGGTCTCTTATGGGAAAAGTAACGCACCTCTGCAGAGTGTATCAAATTGTGGCTGTCACTCCATGTTCCGGGAAGGGAACTACGAACGCGGCAGGAAAGGAACTCCGTGAAGTTCTGGTCAACCTGTGAAGACTGACGGGAATAGTTTTCAGAATAAAATAAACCTTTTGAAGAAATGTTTATGAAAACTTGCATTTGCCTATGACTTTCTGGTCTGTGGCTGTAGCTAGTGCATGATACACCTATTTCCTAATATGAACTTGCTGAGTACGCTCGTACTCATTCCCTCCCATTTGAACCCCCTTCTTAGATCAAGGCACCGAAGGAGAAACTACCGTGGAACTCGAAGACAAAGGAGTCAACTGCAACAAGATGAAGAACCCAAGCAAAGAAGTCAATGAAGTCAACTTCTGCAGCAACTAGAGTGGAAACTTAGACTAGTAATAGAAGGGAACCTTTCCCTAATCCTAGCACCTAAGTAGCTAGATTTCTATAGCAAGCCAAGTAGCTCTTAAACTTGGGTTAGCAATAAGTTAGACTACGAGTCGTTCTTCTAGAGCTTTATTTGAAGTTTTACCTCACTGTAAAGTAGGAGGCTGTGTTGATCTTATGTAAACAGTTCGTGTGTACTTCTATAGACATACCTTGGACTCGCATATGTTTCTGTTGTACCACTCTGAGGGATGTAATATGAGTGGAATGGTGTTTCACTTGTGTTATGTCAACGACTTGTGTACTACACCATGCAGTGGTACGCTGGGTCACCACAGCTGGTATCAGAGCAAATGCTTTGACCCTAGGATTAAAACCCTTTAAAGGAGACCTATAGGTTTGGTAGTGTCTATAGGAAGTGTCTTAGCTAAGTCAACTATGCTAAACCAACTATTCTTTTGACTTGAGATGGGTATTCACTTGAGAATAATCTCGACACACTTGAGTCAATCTTTCTTATCTATTTTATTAAGTAAAGTTAGTTAGTTATCTTGCTTCATTCCAAATAATTAGAACACCATTGGAGCTTAAGATAATTGGTGGTAGTAGACCACAGTTGGTATACAATACATGGTAGTCCAAAGAGAGGATACAACCATAAGGAAGATATCCTATTGGAAGATGTATACCAAGACATGTTATAGCTAAGTAAAAGTCATTTAAAATATCAAATAACCGATGTTAAGTAAGGAAGATAAGTTATATAAGGTAGTATATGCCTATGATGAGTCAATCATAGGAGGTAAGGATGAGTGATAGGGGCTATTTAAGGCTACTTTTCATGATAGAGTTGGTAATCATATATGATTCACTTGAGAGTCATGATGTGATGGAGTAGAACATCATAAGTACGATAACAGAAGTATGATGATGAGTAAGATTTTAGGGAATAGTTCCAAAACTTAGGCCTTAAAATCATGGAAATTATGTCAAGTATGCCTAAACCATAGTCTATAGTCTGAAGAAGGCTGTATTAGAGCATAACTTATAGAGAAACCTGGGAGTTATATGTGCTAGGATCTAACAATCCTGTGTTTTAGAGTAGTCATGTTATGGTCTCGAGAGATCATGTGAGGTTAGTTTCCAATTGAATGGAAGTTAAGTTAGCACTTTCCAAGGAAATTAGGTTAACCATAATCCATTTAGACCAATTTGCTCAAGTTTATTTGTTTGCAATTGAGCAATCAAGGTAAATATTGAGACAAATAGTAGGAATCCATATATATGTGCTAAGTATCACAACCTAAACCTCTCTTATGTGGTGTTATATACTACACATCAGAGCCTGATGTTTAGGGATGTCTTACCCAACTATTTTATTCGGGCATATAAGGATGTGTAGTATAAGCACAAAGATGGATCTTCTTGGATTTCATTGGATTTTCATTGTTTGACTAGATCCATACATGAAGTTTGACTTTGATATGCAAATGCATGTTGCAATATCAAACTCTTACTTGATGTTATAGATCTAGAGGGTAAAGGTATTCGAGTGAGGAAGTGACGAATTCTGAAGACTTTGAAGACAAGATGAAGGTTCACTGGAAGAAGGAAGTAAAATTGTGGGAAGCAACCACAATACTCTAAAGGAAGGATCAATCAAAGCTCACTTTTATCCTTAATCAAGGAGTACTTCAACATGGAAGTACCATGAAAGTGAGAAAAATAGTGAATATGGAGCAGTAGAAGTTGAGCCATATTCATTATGGAAGAAGGGAATGCAAGTGAAGTCACTTACGATACTATCTTCATAGTGTCAACAAGTGATTTTCTTGCAAAACAAACCCTATAAGAAGGAAAATTAACAAATGAAGTCGCAGCTGATATAATAAGACCGCAGCTGATATAGGATACTTATGAAGAGAAAGCATTTGAAGTGAGGTAGATCTTAACGAAAACTAGAAAAGTATCCGCATTGCGGAAGAAGAGGGGACAGAAGGCCCCAGATGCTTCGGGCCTCGCATCTTATGCGAGCCCATGATTGACGGGTTCCAGCTCCGCCAAGCCGGAGGACTGGCTGCTGGACTACACCACCGCCGTCGGCATCGCCAAGGGCAACAAGCGCTGGGCCATGCGCTACTCGCCGCTCATGCTGATCGGCTCCGCCCGCACCTGTCTCAACAACCTGCCAGCCGGCAGCATCAACGGCTGGCTAGACTTTGAGGAGGCCTTTATCAGCAACTTCACCGGCACCTATCGCCGGCCTGGCCGGCCCCAACAGCTGGAGATGTGTAAACAGGGCCCGGCCGAGTCAGACCGAGACTACCTCACGCGGTGGTGCGAGATGCGCAACTCCTGCGAGGGCGTACACGAGATCCAAGCGATCAGTTTCTTCATCGCCGGCTGCCGGGCCAACACCATGTTGTGCCACAAGAGTTGCGCTGCAGCGAGACCAAGACCATGACGACCCTGATGGCCATCGCAGACAACTACGCGTTGGCTGAGGAAGCCGGCCAGTCGCCAGCTGAAGGATCACCGGCTGCGCGCCAACGCGACCGCATCGAGCCGGCCAAGGGCAAGGCGGCTGAAGGAAGCTCCCACTACAACCGCCGCGACAACTACCGCGGCAAGAGGAACAGCGACCAGCCGGACCGCCGGTATGGCACGGCCCACATGGCAGCTGTCTCCGACCACGCGGCGGCCAGCGAAAGCCAGCGTCAGAAGCAAGACCGGCCCTGGAGGCCGAAGTTGACTTTCGAGGAGATGTTCGACTCGCAGTGCAAGTACCACAGTGGCGCGAAGCCAGCCACGCACACCACCCGTGAGTGCAGCTGGACCAAGCGCCTCATCAGCGGCCAAGGTCTGCCGCCTCCGCCCCCTCCAGCCGGAGGGCCGGGTGGCCAAGCAGGCGGGGAGAACACCAACCAGGACCAACAACATCAAGTGAACCAAGTTCACCACGGTCCCTACCTGCCCGAGGGCGCCACCTACATCATCTTCACCACGGAGCCCGAGGATAAAACCAGTCAGCACCGCCGCTCCCTAGAGGTGAATGCGGTCATACCGCCGGTTCCCCAGTACCTCAACTGGTCCGAGCAGGCCATCACCTTCGATCGCCGAGATCAGCCGGCGGTCTTGCCCAGGCCCGGGGGCTACGCCATGGTCCTCGACCTGACTTTTGGCACGGGCCAGCGCAACATCCGTTTCTCGCGGGTCCTCATCGATGGCGGCAGCAACATCAACATCATGTACCGCGACACCGCTCGAAAGCTGGGCATCCAAGAGGACCAGCTGAGCACCACTTCCACCATCTTCCACGACATCGTGCCGGGGCATTCCTGCCAGCCCATCGACCGGATCCGGCTGAACGTCATGTTCGGCAGGCCGGAGCACTTCCGCACCGAGAAGATCGAGTTCGAGGTGGTGGACCTGGTCAGTCCCTATCATGCCCTCCTCGGAAGGCCGGTCTAGCCAAGTTCATGGTGGTGCCCCACTATGGGTACCTAAAAATGAAGATACCAGGCCCTAAAGGGGTCATCACCGTCGCCAGCGATTATCGCCGGTCCATGGACTGCGCCACCTAGAGCTCCAAGATGGCTCAGACGCTCGTCATCGCTGCAGAAAAGTAGCAAATCCAGAACGCGGTCGCCATCGCAAAGGCCGCCCAAGTCGGCATGCCGGCTGCCGGCAGCCCGGCTGGAACGACGCACTTCTAGCCGGCGAACGACACCAAGAAGATCCTCCTCGACCCGGCCCATCCAGACAAGTACGTCACCATCGGTGCCGGCTTGGACAGCAAATAGGAAAGCGAGCTCACCAGCTTCCTCCGTGAGAATCGGGACATCTTCGCATGGTCTCCTCGAGACATGCTGGGTGTGCCGAGGGAGTTGGCTGAGCACCACCTTCACGTCCGACCCGAAGCTAAGCCGGTGAAGCAACCTCTCCGCCGCTTCGCGAAAGACAGGAGAAAAGCCATCGGTGAGGAGATCGCCTGGCTGCTCGCAGCCGGCTTCATCATGGAAGTGCTGCACCCGGACTGGTTGGCCAACCCAGTCCTGGTTTTGAAGAAGAACGGCTCCTGGCGCATGTGTATCGACTACACCAGCCTGAACAAGGCTGTCCCCAAGGACCCCTTCCCCTTGCCGCGCATAGATCAAGTTATATACTCTACTGTCGGCTGTGAACTGTTGTCTTTCCTAGATGCCTACTCAGGCTACCACCAGATTCCTTTGAATCAGGCTAATCAAATAAAGACTTCATCCATTACCCCGTACGGGGCTTATTGCTACACGACTATGCCGTTCGGCTTGAAAAATGCAGGTGCCACTTATCAAAGGTGAATGCAAAAGTGCTTACAAGAGCAAATCGGCAGAAACGTTCACGCATATGTGGATGACGTCATTGTAAAAACCAAGGAGAAGCAAACCCTCCTTGATGATCTGAGAGAAACCTTCACCAATCTGAGACGATTCTGGATGAAGCTCAACCCGGCCAAGTGCACTTTCGGCGTGCCAGCCGGCCAACTCCTTGGCTACCTCGTCTCTCAGCGAGGGATCGAAGCCAACCCGGAGAAAATCAGTGCCCTGGAAAAGATGGAACTGCCGCAGTGCCTCAAGGACATCCAGAAGTTCACTGGTTGTCTGGCCTCCTTGAGCCGCTTCATCAGCCGACTGGGGGAGAAGGCACTGCCATTGTACCAGCTGCTCAAGAAATCGGACACATTCGTCTAGTCTCCGCCGGCTGACGCGGCATTCTGCCACCGGAAGCGCGTGCTATCGACCGTGCCCATCTTAGCATCGCCAGCTTCGAAAGAACCCATGCTAATGTACATCTCTACCACCAATCATGTGGTTAGCGTTGTCCTAGTGGTGGAACGCAAGGAAGAGGGCAAGGAGCAGGCGGTCCAGCGCCCATTATATTACCTCAGCGAGGTGCTCTCCTAGTCCAAGCAAAACTACCCCCACTACCAGAAGCTCACCTATGGCGTGTACATGGCGGGGCCAGGAAGCTCAAGCACTACTTCCAAGAGCATCCCATCAAGGTGGTATGCACCGCCCCCCTCGCGGAAATCATTGGCAGCAAGGACGCCAATGGCCGGGTCGCCAAGTGGGCCCTGGAGCTGGCGGCTCACTCCATCTTATATGAGCCAAGAACCACCATCAAGTCACAGATCCTCGCCGACTTCTTCATCGACT
Organism: Lolium rigidum; assembly: GCF_022539505.1. NCBI lineage: Eukaryota > Viridiplantae > Streptophyta > Magnoliopsida > Poales > Poaceae > Lolium > Lolium rigidum. Next base: position 34,907,966 of record NC_061509.1, read on the forward strand.
GGGCCGAGGTTCAATACCTGCCGCCTGTACCTGACTCCTCGCATTGGAAGATGCACTTCGATGGCTCCAAAATGCGCGGGGGCTTGGGAGCCGGCATCGTCATCACCTCTCCAAAAGGGGACCGGCTGGACTATGTCCTGCAAATCCACTTCGTTGCATCCAACAATGTGGTGGAGTACGAGGCGCTCATCCATGGGCTCAAGCTGGCCAAGGAGATAGGCGTGCGTCGCATCCTTTGCTTCGGTGACTCCGACTTGGTTATACAGCAAGCTTCAGGCGAGTGGGACGCGAAGGATGCCAACATGGCATCGTACCGCTTCCACGTTCAGCAGATCGCCGGCTTCTTCGAGGGGTGCGAATTTCATCACGTGCCCCGCGCCAACAACGAGGCGGCTGACGCCCTGTCCAAGATTGGCTCAACCCGGCAGGTTATTCCACCCGGCGCCGCTCTGGAACACCTGCGGAAGCCGTCCATCATACCTTCGCCGGATTCCGACTCCATATACGTGCCGGCAAACCCGAGGGCTCCTCAGCCGAACCCAGGGGCTCCTCAGCCAAACCCGGGGGCTTCTCAGCCGAACCCGGGGGGCTCTTCAGCCAGACCCGAGGGCTCTTCAGCTGAACCCGGGGGCTTCTCAGCCAAACTCAGGCGCTCGCCAGCCGGACCCGGGGGTTTCTCACCTGGACCCGGGGGCTTCTAAGCCAGGAACAACGGTGGCAAGCATCTTCGAGGTCAAGTGTGTACCATCATGGGCACAAGAATTCCTCTCATACCTGGCAGATGGCAAGTTGCCCCAGGACCGGGTCCAAGCCAGGCAAATCGAGAGAAGGGCCAAGGCCTACACCATCATCAACCACCAGCTGTACAAACGCAGCGTAAGTATGGTGTTCCAGCGGTGCGTCGAGCCGGCTGAAGGGATTGAACTCCTCAGAGAGATCCACCAAGGAGAATGCGGGCATCACACCTCCTCCAGGGCCATTGTGGGCAAATCCTTCCGCCATGGTTTGTACTGGCCAACCGCGCTAAAAGACGCAGAGAACATGGTCAGGGCATGCAATGGCTGTCAGCGCTTCGCCAAGAAAAGGCACGCGCCGGCATCCGCCTTGAAGACCATCCCCATCACGTGGCCATTTGCTATATGGGGCCTCAACATGGTCGGCCCATTCAGAACTGCCCGAGGCGGCATGACACACCTCCTCGTGATGGTGGACAAATTCACCAATTGGATAGAGGCCAAGCCCATCAAGAAATTGGATGGCTCCACTGCCGTCACCTTCCTCAAGGACATCATCTCGTGGTACGGCTACCCTCATAGCATCATCACCGACAACGGCACCAACTTCGCCCAAGGGGTCTTCTCCCGCTACTACGGCGAAAAAGGGATCCAGCTGGACCTAGCGTCCGTAGCTCACCCTGAATCCAACGGGCAAGTGGAGAAAGCCAACGGCTTAATCCTAGCAGGCATCCGGCCCCGGCTGGTTGAGCCGCTGGAGCGCGCCGCCGGCTGCTGGATCGAGGAGCTGCCCTCCGTGCTGTGGAGCTTGTGTACCACGCCAAACCGCTATGTCGGCTTCACGCCTTTCTTCCTCGTCTATGGGGCCGAAGCCGTCCTGCCGACTGATATCGAGCACGACGCGCCAAGGATCAAGCTATACACTGAAGCGGATGCCAAAGAGGCCCGCGAAGATGGAGTTGACCTGGTCGAGGAAGCCTGGCCGCTGGCCGTGTCCAGATCCGCTGTATACCAGCAAAGCCTCCATCGCTATCACAGCTAGAAGGTTCAGCCCTTGGCATTCCGTGAAGGTGACCTAGTGCTCCGGCTAATCTAGCGGACAGTCGTCCAGCACAAGCTATCCTCCCCATGGGAAGGTCCCTTCATCGTGAGCAAAGCCTTGGGCAATGATTCCTACTATCTCATAGATGCCCAGGAGGCCAAGAAAAACAAGCCGGACAGGGCTGACGAGGAGACTAAACATCCCTGGAATGTCAACCTGCTCCGCCCATTTTACACTTGAGGAGAGGAATGTATGTATCCCTGTATCCCTTTTGTAACCTATGCTATAATGAAAAAGCTTGCGCCCAAGTACGCCCCGTACCAATACTTTTTTCAAGTACTTTACCGCTTTCGTCGGCTGGCCCAATCCCTCTCACGCAGCCGGCTTAGTACCGTGACCCGGCACCCAGCGGCAAACTCCCGACCCAGCTACAGACCGTAACCCGGCTGTCCAGCTGGCGGGAGCAAAAGCTCAAGGAGCCGGCACGCGAAAAAAGACTAAGAGAAAGAGCGAGGGCAAGTCGGCTCCTGTCTAAACCTTTCATAAAAGCACCGGTTTGCTCCAACTCCACTCCCTTGGCTGAAATATTATCGGCCTCAATCAGCGGCCCCTCCCTTGCCTAGCTGCGGACCGCAACCCGGCCGCCCGGCAGGTGGGGGAGAAGCCAAAGGGTGGGGTGGATTAGAAAAAGCAGGTGGTGCGGATAAAAAGCAAGCCGGAGCATAAAATGATCAAGGAAACGCATTAATTGCATGATAATAAAATAAGCAAATATAGTCTTTACAGCTACACCCGGAATTCCGGGGATTTAACCATTGTCTTGGTGAAGCAAAAGATAAAACAGATAAACACCTAAGGACCGGCTGGAGAAGGACCAGCCGGAGGAGCCCCTGAGGCGGAAGCCGGACTAGCACCAGGCTCAGCCGCCTTCTCTGTGCCTTCCTCCCCCTCGTCATCCCCCTCCAGATCGTCCTCAGGCGGAGTGGGGTCGGCGATGAAGACGGACTGGTTGACGAAGTCGGCGATAGCGCAGGCCCTCGCAAGCCGGTGCATCTTGTCCTCAGCAGTCAGCGAATCTTCCACGCCGGCTCGGCGAGCCTCCAGCTGATCCAGCGAAACCTCTATTGGAGATATGCCCGAGAGGCAATAATAAAATAGTTATTGTTATATCTTAATGTTCATGATAAATGTTTACACTCCATGCTATAATTGTATTAACCGGAAACATTGATACATGTGTGTTGTGTAAACAACCAAAGTACCTAGTAAGCCTCTCATTTAACTAGCTTGTTGATTAATAGATGATCATGGTTTCCTGATCATGAACAACGGATGTTATTAATAACAAGATCATATCATTAGGTGAATGATGTGATGGACACACCCATAGTAAGCATAGCATAAGATCAAGTCATTAAGTTCAACTTGGTATAAGCTTTCGATACATAGTTACCTAAGTCCTTTGACCATGAGATCATGTAAATCACTTACACCGGAAGGATGCTTTGATTACATCAAACACCACTGCGTAAATGGTTGGTTATAAAGATGGGATTAAGTATTCCGAAAGTGTGAGTTGAAGCATATGGATCAAGAGTGGGATTTGTCCATCCCGATGACGGATAGATATACTCTGGGCCCTCTCGGTGGAATGTCGTCTGATTAGCTTGCAAGCATGTGATTAAGATCACAAGAGATGACATACCACGGTACGAGTAAAGAGTACTTGTCGGTAACGAGGTTGAACAAGGTATGGAGATACCGATGATCGAACCTCGGGCAAGTAAAGTATCGCGTGACAAAGGGAATCGGTATTTTATGTAATTGGTTCAATCGATCACTAAGTTATCGTTGAATGTGTGCGAGCCATTATGGATCTCCAGATCCCGCTATTGGTTATTGGTCGGAGAGGAGTCTCAACCATGTCTGCATAGTTCACGAACCGTAGGGTGACACACTTAAGGTTTGATGTCGTTTTAAGTAGATATGGAATATGGAATGGAGTTCGAATGTTGTTCGGAGTCTCGGATGGGATCCAGGACATCACGAGGAGGTCCAGAATGGTCCGGAGAATAAGATTCATATATAGGAAGTCACTTTCCAAGTTTGGAAATGATCCGGTGCATTTATGGAAGGCGCTAGAATGTTCTAGAACTTTCCGGAAGAAATCACCATGGAAGGTGGAGTCCCGGTTGGACTCCACCAACCCTAACTTGCCAACCAAGTGGGAGGGTGGAGTCCTTGGAGGACTCCACCTCCTTGGCCGGCCAAGCAAAGGGGGAAAGGGAGAGTCCCTGTCCCTCTAGGTTTCGTCCATAAGGCAGTTTTTGAATTGGGGTCTTATTCGAAGACTTTGGGCAAACCCTTGGGGTTCCACCTATATAATGAGGAGGAGAGGGAGGGGCTGCCTCTAGACCTGGCCGCACCACCTAGGGCTCCCCTGGCCGGCGCCCTAGCCCCCCCCTCTCTCCCAAACCCTAGCCTCTCTCCTCCTCCATCTTCTCCCACGGCGCTTAGGCGAAGCCCTGCCGGAGATCTTCACCACCACCGACACCACGCCGTCGTGCTGTCGGGATTCCGAGGAGGATCTACTACTTTCGCTGCCCGCTGGAACGGGGAGAAGGACGTCGTCATCAACACCGAATGTGTGACCGAGTACGGAGGTGCTGCCCGATTGTGGCACCGTCAAGATCTTCTACGCGCTTTTGCAAGCGGCAAGTGATCGACTACATCAACAACGAGATCTAATCTCGTAGGCTTGGGAAATCTTCGAGGGTTAGTCTCATGATCTTCTCGTTGCTACCATCTACTAGATTGGATCTTGGCTTGTTATTCGTTCTTGCGGTAGGAAAATTTTTGTTTTCTATGCTACGAATCCCATCAGTGGTATCAGAGCCAGGTCTATGCATAGATTAGTTGCACGAGTATAACACAATGGTTTGTGGGCGTTGATGCTTTTGTTGTCTTTAGTTCGTGTACTTTGCATCTTGCGGGATGGTGGGATGAAGCGGCCCGGGCTAACTTTACATGACCGCGTTCATGAGACTTTCTCCACGCTCGACATGCAACTTGTATTGCATAAGTGGCTTTGCGGGTGTCTGTCTCTCTCACCATAGTGAAGATTCAATCTACTCTTTCTATTGACAACACTAGTATCACCGTTGTGGTTCATGTTCGTAGGTAGATTGGATCTTACTCGAAAACCCTAAACCATGTAAAATATGCAAACCAAATTAGAGGCGTCTAACTTGTTTTTGCAGGGTTTGGTGATGTGATATGGCCATGATATGATGATGAATATGTATGAGATGATCATTATTGTATTGTGGCAACCGGCAGGAGCCTTATGGTTGTCTTTATATTTCATGTAGTAGTATTATTTCAAAGTAGTTGCAATAGTTGCTACACATGGTGGACCACCATGAAGACGGCGCCATGGACCTTGACGCTACGCCGACGATGATGGAGATCATGCCCGTTGATGATGGAGATCATGTCCGTGCTTTGGAGATGAAGATGAAAGGCGCAAAGACTAAAGGGCCATATCATATCACATATGAATTGCATGTGATGTTAATCCTTTATGCATCTTATCTTGCTTAGATCGCGACGGTAGCATTATAAGATGATCCCTCACATTAGTATCAAGATAATAAAGTGTTCTCCCCTCGTATGCATCGTTGCTACAGTTCGTCGTTTTGAAGCATCTCGTGATGATCGGATGTGATAGATTCTACGTTCACATACAACGGGTGTAAGCCATGTTGCACACGCGGAAATACTTGGGTTTGCTTGACGAGCCTAGCATGTACAGACATGGCCTCGGAACATAGGAAACCGAAAGGTTGAACACGAGTCATATGGATGATATGATCAACATGTTGATGTTCACCATTGAAGCTACATCATCTCACATGATGATCGGTTTTGGTGTAGTGGATATGGATCGTGTGCCACTAAACAACTATGAGGGATGTTGTATTAAGTGGGAGTTCATTAGTAATTAGATTAAAACATGAACTAATTATCATGAACATAGTCTGAATAGTATTTTGAATTAAATTTGTAGAATTGGCATCCGTTATCTACCATGCGCTAGTCTTATAATTGAGATAGAAATACTGTTAAGTCTGACAAGAAACTTTACAGACTGGTACCGTATTGTTAAAGAATCAAGTAATGATTAAGTCCTATTGCAAACTTTTGGTAAAACTCACATTAGAGCAATGGTTTCAATTAGTACCTAAAATCATCTTATCTCCGTGAAATTTGAAGTTCAAATCCGTCTGAAAAGTAAGGAGCTGGAAAGTTTGTTTTTCAGAAATAAGCAAGGTGTGAGATATATGTGATATCTAAGACCTTATTACAAGATGATAGAATATAATTTAGTGAGACTACATAAACTCATAAGTTTTATGGGAATGTACGAAGGTTGAAGACGCTAGGAGTCCCAATCCTCCAACTAGTTGGGCACTAACGATATTCGCATATCCATGAAGTAATCGTCCTTAGTATGCACCGTTGCTAAGACTCGTCGTTTCGAAGCATCACGTGATGATCGGGTGTTATAGATTCTACGTGTGCATACAACGGGTGCAAGCCAGATTTGCACATGCGAATACTGAGGTTAAACTTTACGAGCCTAGCATGTACAGACATGGTCTCGGAAAGTCATCATGATTTGATGGATAAAATTATGTGTGAAATTGTTCATCACATTACAAAGTTACTAATAGTGAAATCTGAAACACTTGTCATATGATGATCAACTTCAAAGTAAGAACCTCAAGGTCATTGGTATTTGACCAATGGACCTAGAAGTTATTGAAGGTGAAGTGTTTTCTGAGAATGAAGAAAACTAAAAGAGAAACTACAAAAGATTTTGGCAGAAAGAAAGAAAAGACTAGAAAGTCTAGCTCAGGTGTATATAGATGATATACATGTTATGAATGTATTCCTTGATTGGTCACACAATGAAGTTCTTGGGTATTTATACCAGATTGGTTGGTATGAGATGTCATACAACACAACGCAATACAAGAATACAATGGCCTAAGTGACTGATAAGGAATGTGGTAGAAATCCACGTCTGGAACAAAATAAAGTGTTATTGTGTTCGTCGTTGGCATTCTACCTAGCTCTTGAGATTTATAATAAAGAACTTCATAATTGTTATTTAGCTCTGGTCAAATAAAAACAATGAGTTGTTCAAATTATGACCTTACTCCATGTACGATGGATAAGTTATTATAAATCTTAATGGTGAAACACACATACATAACAACGACGCTAATATGCCGTAAGGCAAATGATTTGAATTCCACTTATTAGTGGAACCGCCATTTAGGTCATGTTAGAAAGGAACGCATGAAGGAACTCCATGCAAATGGATTTTTGGAGTCATTTGATTTTCGAATCGTTTGGCGCTTGCAAATCTCTTCTAAAGAGAATGACTGAAATACCGTTCATAGGCCAAGAGTTGAATGGGCAACTAACCTAGTGGATACATACATGATGATATATGTGGTTCACTGGGCATAGTTGTGTGCGGGAGATTCTTCTACTTCATAAAAACTTCCAACAATGAATTGAGTATATATATGTGGATATATTTATTCGATAAGGAAGAAGTTTGAAACATTTGAATAGATTCAATTGTCAGCATGAAGTGGAAATCATCGTAATAGAAAAGTCAAATATCTATGATTGGATCATGGTGGAAATATTTGAATTACGATTTTTAGCGAACATCTAAGAGAGTTATGAAATTGTTCTACAACTCACATTTCTTGGAATATCATAGTGATGATAGAGTATCCGAGAGACATATCCAAACCTTGTTGGATTAATGATGAGATAAAATAAAATGATGCCATTATATTTTGTGGATTATGCTTTAGAGACTACCGCTTTTACACTAAATAGAGCGTCATCATAAATCCGTTGAAATGACACCATATGAGCATATGGCATGGGTATAAACCCTAATAGTCCTTTCTTAAAATTTTGGTATGCATAGCATAAGTAAATAAGTTTACAACCAAAATCGGATGAATGTCTTTGTTGGTTATCCCAGAGGATGATTGGGAATTCTTTCCACTATGAAGTCAAAGACAAAAGTGTTTGTCAATGTTTCTTATTTCCAAGAAATTGTTTCTAGCGAAGTATTTGAGTGGGAGGACAATAGAACTTGATAAGGTTGATGAACCTGAGCATGATGATCAGAGTAGCACAGCATCGGAAATGGTTCCGGAAGCGGCCACGATGATCATAGCTCCCATATCTACAAAGTGTTATAGTCATGGAGATCGAAGTACTTATTGAACCTTGTAGCCAACTACATACAAAGAAGTTATGATGGGCCCTGACTCCGTTAAATGGCTAAGAGCCATAAAATCCAAGATAGGTGAATACTTTTTGAAAGTAAATGTTTCTATAAAATTGATGGACTTGGATGGAATATCCTTGAAAAAGCTCGACTTGTCGAAAATTTGTTTATGACAAAGTTCAAAGAGTTGACTGCGATAAGATTAGATCTTTAGCAGCGATGCTTATAGTCTATACGGATTGTTCTAGTAATCACTACATATTTCTTTTATGAGATATGCTAGTAGGATGGCAAAATACATTACTTAACAGAAGTGTGTATTAAAGGTGTATTCAAGATACAACTGAGAGTTTTGCTAGTCCGTAGAATACTAAAACGGTATACAAACTTCACTGGATGAAGTGAGTATCACGGAGTTGGAATCTTCACCGGATGAAATAGTCAAGGAGTTTTTGATTTCATCAGAAACGATGAAGATGCTTGCATTTGCAAGAAATTAAGTGGGAGTGGTGAGACATAGTTATAATATTATATGTGGATGACATATCATTGATTATAAAAGGTGTAATTATATACTTGATTAAAAGGTTTCATTGAGAATTAACTTCAATGAAAGGATATGGACTGAAACATATTTAGTGTCAAGATCTATGAAGATAGATTGAAACACATCATAAGTTTAAGTTAAAGTACATAGAATGAAGATTGAAGTAGTTCAATATAAAAATATTAAAAAGGTGTTCTTTTCATGTGAAGGTTTAACAAGACTTGGGTGTATCTGACACTCAATTAGTAAAAACACATGAGTGATTTTAGATCACGAATAATATGTACACAATCAGATGTTCTGTGCTCTAAAGAGTTAGGAGCATATACCAGAATGATTCATGTGATGATCATTGAACAACAGTAAGAATATCCCTGAGTGCTTTAGAAGAACCAAGGATATTAGTTTTGTATGGGGAAATGACAAACAAATCGTTGTAAGGTGTTGCACCGATATTAATTTGGTCACATATAAAATGAATTTCAAATCTCAATTAGGCTAAGTGTTCATTAGAAGGTAGCACAATGCTAGATTTAGATGAGTTCTGAATATTGTGACGGATTCTACAAACGAAGGTAGAGTATGTCATTGTTTTGACAATGACTGAGGATGTTAAAGTCGAGGAGTTCTTTGAGAACTTGGTGTAGTTCCGATAGTGTCAGAACTTTGAAGCTATATTGTGTGTGACAATATTAGTGACATATTTCAGACCGCGGAATTAAGGTTCCACCAGAAGACTGAACATATATGATTAATGCCGACTCATTTGGAAAATGAGTGATGCGTTGAGACGCAAATGAATTGCAAAATACATACGTTTCTGAGCGTGTCAGAACCGTTGACTGAAACCTCTCCCGTGAGCAAGACATGATAAACACCAGAAGGCCAAGGTGTTATATCTTTACATATGTAAACTAGATTATTGACTCTAGTGCAAGTGGGAGACTGTTGGAGATATGCCCGAGAGGCAATAATAAAATAGTTATTGTTATATCTTAATGTTCATGATAAATGTTTACACTCCATGCTATAATTGTATTAACCGGAAACATTGATACATGTGTGTTGTGTAAACAACCAAAGTCCCTAGTAAGCCTCTCATTTAACTAGCTTGTTGATTAATAGATGATCATGGTTTCCTGATCATGAACATCGGATGTTATTAATAACAAGATCATATCATTAGGTGAATGATTTGATGGACACACCCAGAGTAAGCATAGCATAAGATCAAGTCATTAAGTTCAACTTGCTATAAGCTTTCGATACATAGTTACCTAAGTCCTTCGACCATGAGATCATGTAAATCACTTACACCGGAAGGATGCTTTGATTACATCAAACGCCACTGCGTAAATGGGTGGTTATAAAGATGGCATTAAGTATTCGGAAAGTGTGAGTTGAAGCATATGGATCAAGAGTGGGATTTGACCATCCCGATGACGGATAGATATACTCTGGGCCCTCTCGATGGAATGTCGTCTGATTAGCTTGCAAGCATGTGATTAAGATCACAAGAGATGACATACCACGGTACGAGTAAAGAGTACTTGTCGGTAACGAGGTTGAACAAGGTATGGAGATACCGATGATCGAACCTCGGGCAAGTAAAGTATCGCGTGACAAAGGGAATCGGTATTTTATGTAATTGGTTCAATCGATCACTAAGTTATCGTTGAATGTGTGGGAGCCATTATGGATCTCCAGATCCCGCTATTGGTTATTGGTCGGAGAGGAGTCTCAACCATGTCTACATAGTTCACGAACCGTAGAGTGACACACTTAAGGTTTGATGTCGTTTTAAGTAGATATGGAATATGGAATGGAGTTCGAATGTTGTTCGGAGTCTCGGATGGGATCCAGGACATCACGAGGAGGTCCAGAATGGTCCGGAGAATAAGATTCATATATAGGAAGTCACTTTCCAAGTTTGGAAATGATCCGGTGCATTTATGGAAGGCGCTAGAATGTTCTAGAACTTTCCGGAAGAAATCACCATGGAAGGTGGAGTCCCGGTTGGACTCCACGAACCCTAACTTGCCAACCAAGTGGGAGGGTGGAGTCCTTGGAGGACTCCACCTCCTTGGCCGGCCAAGCAAAGGGGGAAAGGGAGAGTCCCTGTCCCTCTAGGTTTCGTCCATAAGGCAGTTTTTGAATTGGGGTCTTATTCGAAGACTTTGGGCAAACCCTTGGGGTTCCACCTATATAATGAGGATGAGAGGGAGGGGGCTGCCTCTAGACCTGGCCGCACCACCTAGGGCTCCCCTGGCCGGTGCCCTAGCCCCCCCTCTCTCCCAAACCCTAGCCTCTCTCCTCCTCCATCTTCTCCCACAGCGCTTAGGCGAAGCCCTGCCGGAGATCTCCACCACCACCGACACCACGCCGTCGTGCTGTCGGGATTTCGAGGAGGATCTACTACTTCCGCTGCCCGCTGGAACGGGGAGAAGGACGTCATCATCAACACCGAACGTGTGACCGAGTACGGAGGTGCTGCCCGATTGTGGCACCGTCAAGATCTTCTACGCGCTTTTGCAAGCGGCAAGTGATCGACTACATCAACAACGAGATCTAATTCGTAGGCTTGGGAAATCTTTGAGGGTTAGTCTCATGATCTTCTCGTTGCTACCATCTACTAGATTGGATCTTGGCTTGTTATTCGTTCTTGCGGTAGGAAATTTTTTGTTTTCTATGCTACGAATCCTATCAACCTCCTCGTACCACGAGAGTACGAAGGAGAGGGCCATGTCGGCACCAGCACGGGCGGCGGACTCCTTCCAGTCCAGCAGGCGGTCGGGAGCAGTCTCAAGCCACTTCACCAGGCGGGCAAGTTCGCCTGGCAGAGTCTCCGTCGGCCACAGCAGGCGGAAAAGCTCCTCCGCCGCTTGCCGGAGCTCATATCCCAGCATGGTGATAGGCGTGATCCGGGCATGCACAGCAGCCAGGTGATCATCCATGCTGAAGAATGGCGAGCCCTCCTCGCCGGCTGCCCAGCGCGCATCCCGCTCCTTGCCCGCTGCCGCCAGGGCCGCCTCCTGAGTCTCGGGGAAGGCAGCTGAAGCAACAGACTACACAAGTATAAGAAGACCTGAATATCCGGCTAACAACAGCCGGTAGAGCCCTGCCACCAGCGTCAGCCGGAAGCCGGGGAAAGGACAGAAAAGGCAAAATTTTAAAGTCAGCCCGCGACAGCCAGAAGCCGGGGATATTCGAAGTAATCCAGCTGCCAGCTGCCGGCAGAAAACCTTACCGCCAGCTAGAAGCCGGAAAGAGAAAGGAGAAATGCAACAAGTAAAAAACAAAATACATGTCAAGCCGCGATCCAGCGTGCTGATCTCGTCCACCCAGCGCTTGGCCGTCTCCGACAGAACCTTGCACTGAGTGGCCATCTCGCTGCTGAGCTTCTGGCACTTCTCATCCACTTCGCCCAGGCGCTGGTTCAGATTATCCACCTTCTCTTGCTCAACTTGCTTGACGGCATTGAGCTCGGTCAGGTGGTTGGCCTCCAGGCGGCGCAGACGCCCCAGCTCCCCCTCTGTCTCCTTCACCTTGGCAGCCAGAGCCCTGGCGGTTTCCTGGCTTGCGGAGCACTGCTCACGCGAAAGCCGGAGCTCTTCTTACAGGTGGGGAACTTGAGCGGCAGCAGCTGTAAGCCGGCAAAGAGCCAAGGCATCAGCCGGTCGGGTGATAAAAGAAAAATATCCGCGTGGCGGCCCAAAAACAAAAACGTACCTTGGGCAACCTCCAACTGGCCCGCCAAGGAGGAGCACTCAGTCTTGGCCGTGTGATAGCTGGCCACAAGTTTGTTGTACAGGGCGGTCCGCTTGTCATTGACCGCCTGAAAAGAAAGAAGAACCAAATCAGTAAGCAAGGGCGAAACCCGGGCCGGCTCCGCGGCAGCCGGCCCGTGCCTCGGGGGCTACCAGTATAACAGCAAAAGCAAAAAAGCAAAATCAGTCGGAAACTTACCGAGACAACCCTCTCACACCTGTTCAGGCGGGAACTTGACTCATTGGCGGTAGCGTTTAGCAAGTTCCTGAAGTCGGTAAAGAAGAACTCCAGGCCGGCCATGCCCTTCCGGCCGTCCCGGCTGGTCACCTCGTTGGAGTCGGTGTCGAACCACTCCTTCTCCATGGTGCCAATGGAGCCCAGGCTTGAGTCGGCGGTGGAAACAACGTTGGCCAGCTCCTTGACAGCCGGACCAACGTGCAAGCTCAGCTGCTACTGCGGCGGCTGCTGATCGGCCAGACCCTTGGCCTTGAGCTTGGCCTTGGCATCCCCAACAGCCGCCTGCTTCTGCTTCTTCGGGGCCGCCAGGGGCGCCTTAGGTGGAACGGGTGCCGAAGCCGGAGGCCGCGTAGTCTGCACCACTGGCTCCGAAGTGTGAGTGGGCTCTGACGGCGGCACTTCCGCCTGCTCCAAGCCGGCGTCGCCCATGGGCACGTCCCCATCTCCCGCTCCCCCTGTGGCGGGCACCTCTTGCCGGCTGCGCCGCAGAAGATCCTCGATCATTGGCTGGCCCATTCGGTGAGCCGGCTCATCCCGGGGCCCGGAGCAGGAGGCGGAGCCAGCCCCAGGTGGCACAGATGAAGAACTCCCCGCTCCCACAGAGGGCAGCGGGAAGGTTGGCGGCGTGAGTGCCCGCTCCCTCCTCGGAGGCTGCGGAGTCGGCTCCCTCCTCGTCCGCTGCGGAGCCAGAGGCGGCGATATTGTGCCGGATACAGAGCCAGCTCCCGCGCCCTTGAAGAACTTGATGGCGGAGCTACACCAAGCAAACAAAGAAAAGCAGATAAGACATCTACCAAGATAAGCAAAGTTGAAGGAAAGAAAAGGAATCAAACATCAAAGAAAAGGAACTCACCCGGCCGCCTCCGGAATGACCTTCTGCTGCTGCCGCTGGCGCTTCTTTGCCTTGGCTTCCAGCTGCTCGGTGGTCCTCTTCCGCACCCGGAGCGGCGGAGCGGAGCCGGCTGTTGGAGGTACTGAGGCCAGCGGAGTCATGCGGAGCGGCTCTAGAATCATAACCTCGTCATCGTCCGGCAAATCGGCTGAAGGGTGCGTCGAGGCGGACTCACCTTGCCCACCACCGGCTTGGGCGTCGGCGTCCGGGTTTTCGTCCTCACCGGCTGCCCAGTCCCTCTCGTCCTCGGAGCCAGGAAGGTGTTTGGCCCACTCCTTCGCCGCGAGATCGCCGTCTTCTTCGGGCATCCGTGGGAAGTTCTTTAAGCCGGCAGAAAGAACACGGCTATAACAATAAAATAAACAAAGGAAAACGGGCGCGAGCCGGCAAGGTCATCAACTTACCAGAGCCGGAGGGTCCTCCCTTTGGAAGGGCTCCACCCCACATTGCCAGTTGTCCGGTAGCCGAGCCTGGGAGATGTGGTTCACCCGGCGGGCCACGCCCTCGCTGGAGAGCTCGACTTTGGAGGTCCGGGTCGGGTCGAGCCAGCCGCTCATGTAGCAGATCTTGTGAGCCCTCCGCTGGAGCGGCAGTACCCGCCGGCTGATGAAGGTTCAGAGGAGGTCCGCAGCCGTCAGGCGGTCCCGCGTGACGCAGGTCCGCAGGAACTCTAGCAGCATGTTGACTTCGTCTGCTGGATCGTTGCTCTTGGGGTTGTAGCCCCAGTTGGTCTTGGCAGGCGGAGCCGGCGAGAAAGCCGGGAAGTTGAGGAGGTCCTTGGCCGGATCCTCGTTCTTCACATAGAAGAACGTGGTCTGCCACTTCTTCACTGACTCCACAGTCGGGATCTTTGGAAAGGGCACGTCCCGGCGAGGGTAGAGCGGAGCCGCACCGCACGCACGCAGCAAGCCGTTGGTGGTCTGGGCCTTCAAGTGGAACAGCCGGCTCCAGAAGTCCACATCCGGCCACAAGCCGGCATACCCCTCGCAGAAGGCGACGTAGCACGAGAGGGTGACGAAGGCGTTCGCAGGTAGGTGGTGCGGCTGCAAGCCGAAATAGTCGAGGAAGGAGCGGAAGAAGTTACTTGCGGGGAGGCCGAAGCCGCGGTAGAAGTGCGCGATGAAGACGACGCGCTCGCCGGGCTCCACCACCGGCACGATCTCCTCCCCCGGCTGGCGGGTGGCCACCCCCGCGGGGATGCGGTGCGTCCGGCGGAGGCGCTGGATGTCTGCCAGCGTCGTGCTGGCCCCCTCCTAGGAATCGCTCGTGCGTGCCATGTCCTCCGTCGTTGGCGGCGAGGTCGGCGGCGTTGAGGGCGGCGGCGACGAACGAGGCCTGGAGCAGCGACCTACCATGGTGTCGAGACCGGCTGCACAGCGGTGGCGTCCCGCGAGGAAGATCTGCGGTGGCCGAAGTCTAAAGCTCGAAGAATCGCCGAAGAAATCGAGCGAAGCGCGGAGGTTTTCTAGAAAAAGAGAGAGAGACGAAGCGACGGCGCAAGGAGGAAGAAGGAGAAGCAAGCAGGGGAGCCTCCGGCCTCCTCCTCTCCCCTATTTATAGCGCTGAGCAAGTGGGGATCGTGGGCGGCGGAGTGGGATTAACTGCGCCCACGATCTCCATAACGCCCGTACGTTTCGGGTAACTGCCCACATCCGGCGGATTTCACAGAGCCACGTCGCCAACTGCCGCAGAAGATCCTGGGCCGGCAGCGATGCGACCAGACACTAGGCCTGGCCCAGGGAATCTGGCAGGAGCCAGTCGCGTCAGGCTCGGGCCCCGAGGCGGCATTGAATTTGAAGACTGTGAGTCTAAGCCGGCACGTCCTCCACGCGGCTGGAAACTCCTCCAACACTTCACGCAAAAAACATTCACGGCGCAAGCCGGACTCCCAGCTCACGACCAGTCGGACAGCGCAAGCCGGACGTCCAAGGAATGAAGGGTGCAGCCGGCTGCGAAGAAATTTGAAGCCGGCCCCTTGCAGAGGCTTTTCAGCCAGATCAGCTAGATCCAACCACAACAGGCTTCGGGAAGAAACCTGCCCAGGCCCTTGTCTACGTAGGGCCTCGCCAGCTTCGGGGGATAATGTCGGGGGGAAGACCCCGGGTATGGCAAAGGACTAGGAACAGTTGGCTCAGGGTCGGCTGGCCTGCAGCCAGAGCCGGCTGAGGAGCAGCCGGCTGGAGCTAGGGTCGGCCGCGTTGGGGCCAACTGGGACCAAGTCTACGCTGTCTTGGCCATGGCCAGCTACGCCATGGTCTGGGCCAGCGTCAACATACCATATCCGACTGACCCTTCGTCGGCCGGGTTCATCTTTCCCCTGGCCGGCTCTGGAAGTTGGTGATCCTTGCAGGAGACGGTTCCTGGATGGTCATCCGGGTGCCAAAGTCCACGAGGACGTCCCATCCCGCCGATCCCGGAACCCTGCTAAGCAACAGCGATCAGTGTGCTCGGCTCTCCGAGGCGGCACAGGCTACGGGCGGCGCTGCAGGCTACTCCAGGAGCTAGGTGCGGGCTACAAGCTGTCCGTCGGCCTGTCCTGTCCCCGCCGACAGGGATAGAGCGACGTGCGAAAGACAGCAGCCGGGGCCCCCAGTGCCTCGGGACCATGCGAGAAGCCAGAGCCGGCGGGGGCGGAGCCATAGCCTCTAGGGACCTCTATGTAATTATTCTGGGCACTATATAAGCCCCAGTAGCACCCCCCTTCGGGGGGACGGACGATCCGATCGATCACTTTTCATACTTTCACACTTAGCAGAACCGCTTGGGAGGAGAGGCCTTCGTCTACCTCGAGCCCCCTTCCAACCCGGCCACAGCTCCAGGAGCACCATTGTACTGTCCACACAGCTTATACATCTCTAGGCAGGAGTAGGGGTGTTACAGAACCTAGGTACATCTCCGTGTCGCTTGTGCTCATACCCGCTTCCGGAGTCCTCCGTGGGCCACAAGGCCTCAACCACTCGACTCAAGCCACCCCATGGCATATGCCGTGACACTTCCACGACACTCCTCATCGCCTCAAGGAAGCTACGCCATTATTTTCAGGGCCACCCCATAACGGTGGTCACCTCCTACCCCTTGGAGGAAGTCCTGCGCAATCCAAACGTCACTGGCCGTGTGACAAAGTGGGCTGTCGAGCTCCAACCTTTCGAGCACACCTTCGAGACTACCAAAGTCATCAAAAGCAAGGCCCTGGTGGAATTCACCGCGGAGTGGACTGATCCATACGCGGGTGAGGCTCATGAGGATGAGTCTACGCTGCCAAGAGAAATAGCGCCGGCTCATTGGACCATGCATTTCGATGGCGCATTCAATACACTGGGCGCGGGGGCTGGCGCGGTCCTCACGTCCCCAACTGGGGACAAGCTCTTCTACGTCGTACAACTCTCCTTCAAGCCGGGGTACAAGATCTCCAACAACATTGCTGAGTACGATGGCCTCCTCGTCGGGCTCAGAGCCGCAAGCGCACTAGGGATCAAGCGCCTCATCGTCATGGGTGATTCGCAGCTTGTCGTCAACTTCTCCAACAAAAGCTACACGGCCAAGGACGAGCATATGGCGGCGTACCTGGAGGAACACCGCAAGATGGAAAAGCGTCCTGGGCATGGAGTTGAAGCACGTTCCACGCGGAGAGATTCAGGAATCTGACGACATCGCCAGAAGGGCACCGCAACAACGCTCTGGTACATTTGAGGAGAGGCTCTTCAAGCCGTCAGCAACCCCTCCCGCCGAGAGCAATGAACTCCTCGCCGAGGGGTTGCCACCACCACCAACCACAGGGGCCCCAGATTGTGGCCCGCCCTCGGGTGACCGTATTGTCTTGGCGCTCACCCGTCAGGACGAAGTGGACTGGATAACGGAGCTAAAGGGCTACTTGATGGACGGAAAGCTCCCCGAGGGAAATGAAGAAGTGGAGAGAGTGGCTCGCCAAGCAAGCGGCTACTGCATCAAGGATGGCGACCTGTACCACCGTCGGCTCAACGGGATTGCGCTTAAGTGCGTCTCCGTGGAGGAAGGTTGTGAGCTCCTCAACGACATCCACGCCGGGGACTGTGGCCATCACTCCTCAGTGAGCACCCTCGCCGGCAAGGTGTATCGATCAGAGCAGTTTCTACTGGCCATCGGCGCTCACGAACACCATCGAGCTCGTCAGGGCCTGCGAAGCATGCCAGTTCCATGCAAAGCAAGTCCACCAGCCGGCGCAAGAGCTGCAAACCATCCCCCTCACGTGGCCCTTCGCGGTCTGGGGGCTGGACATCCTGGGGCCATTCCCACGGGCACTAGGAGGCTACCGCTACCTCTACGTCGCCATCGACAAGTTCACCAAGTGGGCGGAGGTGGAACCCGCCCGCACGATCCCCACGAGGTCCGCCGTCAGCTTCATCAAGGGTCTGGTTTGCCGCTTCGGCGTGCCAAACCACATCATCACCGACAACGACAACCAATTCACCAATGGCCTGTTCAGGGCGTACTGCGCCTCCATCGGCACCAAGATCTACTACGCTTCTGTGGCTCACCCGCGAAGCAACGTCCAGGCGGAGTGCGGCAACACCGAGGTGCTCAAGGGCCTCAAGACAAAAAGCTTCGACACCAAGCTCAAGGCTTGCGGAAAAAGTGGCTCGACAGCCTCCAACCCGTGTTGTGGTCAATACGCACAACTACGACCAAGCCCACCGGCGAAACACCTTTCTTCCTCATCTACGGGGCTGAAGCAGTCCTCCACATCGAGCTCAAGCATGGGTCACCACGAGTCCTCGCCTTCGAAGAATCTCGCTAGGAGGAACTCCTCAAGGATCGCCTGTTGCTCCTCGAGGAGGCTTGGTGCAGAGCCGCCCTAAGCGCGGTTCGGTACCAGCAAGGGTTGCGCCGCTACCATAGCCGCCACATCCGTCCCAGGATGCTTGAGGCTGGTGACCTGGTCTTGAGGAGGATACTCTCACGCGAGGGCCTCCACAAGATCTCGCCAATGTGGGAAGGACCCTTCAGGGTGAAACACATCTCCCGGCCCGACATAGCACGGCTGGAAACGGAGGAGGGTGAACCGGTACAAAACACTTGGAACATCCAAAACCTCCGTAAGTTCTGCCCATGACACTCTCACGACACATAACATGGCCACCATCTAGGAAGCTGCAGCGCTGCAATGGTTTGCGCCCCTGGAGACTCTCTTAAGCATTAGACATTGTCCGCGAGAGCTCCAGCCCTCCACGAGGGGCCCCGTTCTTCAACGCGCGGCACTTTACACCATTCCCTCCACGAGGAAGGCCATGTTCTCATCACAGCGGCAAGTTTGTAACAAAACTAAGTTGCTTTTCAGTAGTGAACCTAAGTTGTTTTCCTTTCTGTGTTTCCTTTGTTGTGTGCTGCGAGCGCTCACGGGCCTGCACTTGCGTATCACGTGAGGGTGGGCTGGGCATGGTGCCTATGCCTAGGCAGAACCCAGCGAGCCCAAAAAACCCTAAAAGACTGAGCACTGGCAAGGGCCCTACTCCCGACATACGCCACCTCACCAAGTCCTTGGTGCTCAATCTCCTCACGCAACACCCAAGCGCGAACCTTTGAGCGCACGGAGCATCGCTGTTCCATGAACCTGTGTATACTCTGTCGCCAGAGCAGGGTGCAGGAGGTGGCTCCTCGCCGAGACCTACAGGAAACCCCCACGAGGCTCTGCGAGAGTCCCTCCACGAGGTCCCGCGGGAGGTCCCTCGGGAGGCAGGATCGGCGAGAAGCAGCCACTGAAAGCTAAGTTGAACATACGCTTGTTTCTTTGCGCTCAGCTCCCGCCTTCTACTTCTGTGAGCCCAATCCCTATTTTCTCCCCCCGCTTGCATGTCAAAAGGGGCCCTCGAGGGATGACCTTGTGAGCCATTTCAGTTGCCTCGCCAGGGCCTCGGCGCCCGCTAGCCTTGCCACGCTCCACGAGCGGCATATTTGTGACTGGTGGCCATTGCGCTCGGGGGCTGGTCCCTGACGACGTAGAGCACGGGTCGCTTGCACGCCAATGGGAGCCTCGAGGGATGACCTCGTGAGCCATTTCATCTGCTTCGTCAGAGCCTTGGCGCCCGCTAGCCTTGCCACGCTCCACGAGCGTCATACTAGTGACTGGCGACCTTTGCGCTCGGGGGCTGGCCCCTAACAGTGTAGAGCACCCAAAACATGAGGAAAGAAAGGAGACAGGCTTCGCGGGGGGCTAAGAGGCAGGGAGCTAGCATGCATTCACATGATAAAACAAGCATTCATTCATTAAACATAAAGCCCGCGAGGGCACAGTCCTAACGATTACAAGCTTGATGCAGGGACACGACGAACTATAGGTCCCGGAAAGCAAAGAGGGAGGCCCTCCAAAAGTTGACGAGACCTACGACGACAGGGAGGCCGTATCTGCTACTCCTCCATGGAGTGGTAGAAGTGACGACACTTGGAACCGTCGAAGACCTTGAGGAGGAAGATGAAGGTGCCCTGGCGGAGGTGGAACGTCAGGAGGCACTACTAGAAAAAGGCCTAGCCGTAGAATGCTACCAGTGGCGCACCACTTTTTTGGTGCGCTGGTGACATAGGCATCCCCAATGGGCCTGCCGAAGATGGTACTCGGGGTTTACTGAAGGCCCACGACTCGATGAATATGAAGATTCGGAAGCCCAAGTTAGTATTAAGGAAAGCTAGAGTTGTATTACGAAAAACATACTTGTAATCTTACGGGATGAGTTAGAAACCTTCCCGGACTCTGTAATGTGTGTACTACGAATCCCTCAACTTCACCTCCTATATAAGGGGGAGTCGAGGGACAAAGAAAGGATCGATTCATTGTTTCACGCAACCCTAGTTTTTACATCGTCGAGTACTTTTCGGCTGAAACCTTCGAGATCTACTTGCCCTCTACTTCCGCTAAAACCCTAGTCTACAATCCGTAGGCATTGATAAGTTAATCCCTTGTCAATTGGCGCCGACCGTGGGGATTGGAGGTGTCAAGGATCTGATCTCGATGGCACGTTCAAGATCGTTGACTTCGTCAACTGCAAGCAACGCGATGGACAGAGGTAAACAGATCGAAACTGGTCTAATTGATTTTGTTCCTCACCCACCCTCCCGTTTGGATGCATATGCGTATCTGGAGAAGCCCATGAAGATGACGTTCGGAAAGTTCCACTTCCACGTCGAGAAAGAAGGAGCGTATCGTCTCGAAATTCCGATCTCGTCGGGATTATCAGCGGTCGATCCCGATTTTTTGAGTCCTGCATCGTCAATCGAGTCAGGCGACGAGGAGACTTCATCGCCACGCTTCATCAGTACTGTGGCAAGCGAAAAACTCGCCAAGATCTTCAGCGACATGTCTTTCGAGTCATCTGCGGACTCCGATATAAGCGATGACCCGAGCAACATAGACAGCTTCAACTTCATCGATAGATCCAATGTTGTGGGGAAGGTCTTCACCACTCTCTATGATGGTGTCACCAAACCTGACAAAGTTCAGAATCCAAAATATCATCAGATTTATGCCATTGGAGAAACAAGTCGCCCACAGGAGGAGACGTCAGAGAATTTCGACGATGCGGGAAATCCGTATGTCGACCCTGCAGATCTCACTCGAGGTTTAGGAACAAAATATGTTGGGCCTGGAGCGCCGCAGATGATACAATTTCCGCAGGCAGTATGGGATAGAGTTGCGAAAGCCATTGATGGCACAGAACCAATGACTGTAACGGCGACACCTGAGGAGTTACAAGCATATCAATATAGGCTTGCACGTATCAGGCGGGAGCTCGAGAAACAAAAAAACGAGTTGGACAGGAGGCAGGAAGCGGCTTCCGCGTCAAGCAGGCGAAGGGCGGATTTGAGTCGACAATCTGGCACTTCGGGAGATAGTCACAGAGCAACTCGAAATAGAGCAAGATCGCGGCTGCAGAATATACCTGAGGCAGATAGGGAGAATCTGGTTCAAAACCTCGACATGTCCTTTATGTCGATAGACACGAGGGGGAACATTATCCCTAAGACACTAGAAGCTGGGTACATGGCGATGCAGGCTTTCATCCTTGCATCCAAGCCACCTCCCGGAGATCCAAGAGAAGCATTGTACAATATGGCCATGGCAGGAGTTGGAGCCATGGGAACGGCGTTTATAAATTCTCCTCCCGAAGGATCAGCAAGGCAAAATAGTCCACGACCTACTGCAGCAGCACCAGTTCCCGAGAGAACAAGTGGGGCAAGAGATACAGCAACCCAAGCTCGGGTAGACAGAGCACGACAAAATAGAAGGGAACATCAGCATTCCCCAGAGATAGATGATGAGGATATGTGTGGGCTACCGTGCTTTACAAGGAGGGTCCGGAAAACTCGGGTTCCTTCAGGGTTTAAGTTACCCGATAATTTCAAAAAATTTGATGGCCTGCAAGATCCCGAGGATTGGCTAGTCGATTACCTCGAGACGGTGAAGCTGATAGGTGGAACCAGAGCAACAGCCATGCAGAGTATTCAAGTACACCTGAGTGGAGCCGCACGATCTTGGATAAAGAAGCTTCCTCCAGGTTCCATCGACAACTGGGACAGTTTTGAGGATGTATTCGTCAAGAATTTCCGATCCACCTACAAAAAACCCGCATCACTAGAAGAGTTGAGATCGTGTCGACAAAAGCATGATGAATCAATGAGAAAGTACATCCAGAGGTGGAACATCATTAAAAACTCGGCGAGAGAACATATCCGACGAGAGAGCAATAGATGCGTTCGTAGCAGGAATTCGACGAGGAGATTTTGTCGAAGACTTGGGGAGAACTAACCCAAGGACAGTGTCAGCATTGATGGAGATAGCAAACAGATGGGCAGATGGAGAAGATGTTGTCCACAATAAGCGACATAGGTCACCGGAGGAGGACCGTAGTCGAAATTTTCAAAATAGACGACGATTCCCTCGGCAATTCTCGAGTTATGATGCTCCTGACCAAATATCGGCTGGTTTTTGGGGAAGCACTGGAGGAAACAATAGAGACGAATATCAAAGGAGCAACGAGCAGCGAGGTGACAATAGAGATGACTCTCGGAATAACAGACAAAATAGTGGACCAAGGTTTCAGAGACCTTTTGTATCTCCCGAGGATATGATGAACGGGCCATGTCAGATGCATTTCTATGTCGACAATAATGGGAAGAGGCAGTCAGGACATCTACAGAAGGACTGTCGAAATTTTCAAGCAATGTTGAGGTTTGCAGGGCAAGCCAATGCTCAAGCAACAAATAGAAACCCCCAGGGGCCCAGGAGTGAGATCCACCTACCACCTCCTCCCGCAATTACGGACGAAAATAGACACCAGCTCAGAATAGCGGCAGCACCACACCCACATCCATATGTCGACCCCAATTCCATCGGTGTGGTCTCGATGATTCAGAAAGCTAGGCCGTCTAACAGGGCTCAGAAAGTAATCTCGCGACAAGTGTTCATGGCAGAGAAGATGCCTCCACCAACGACTGAGTACCTAAATTGGTCGGGATAGGACATTGGCTTCACAATAGCGGATCACCCGCAGCAAGTTCCTCGACCAGGGCGGTCGGCACTTATCTTACCAGCAGTGATCGCAGGATTCGACGTATCTCGAGTATTCATAGATGGAGGCAGCAGTCTAAACCTTATGTACGCAGATACACTAAGGAAGATGAACATATCTCTAGCAAATCTGAAACCAACTGATACACATTTTCATGGTATCACGCCAGAGAAGCCAAGTTATCCGTTGGGGAAGATCAATCTCGACGTTCAGTTTGGGACCCGAGAAAACTACAGGATAGAAAAGCTAGAGTTTGAAGTCGTGGATTTCCCGTCGCAGTATCACGCCCTGTTGGGACGACCAGCATATGCCAGGTTTATGGCGGTACCACACTACACGTACCTGTTGTGGAGGCTACCTGGACCTAATGGACCAATTACAGTCAAAGGAAGTTTCGCGTTAGCTGATAAATGTGACAAGGATTTTCATCGACTGTCAGAAACTTTCGGGATGCAAGCAGAATACATGGCGTCAAGGCTCACAACTGATTATGATGTGTTGCCAGATGTAGGAAGGCCTCTCAGGGAGCCAACCTTTAATACCACGAAAGATTCCAAGGAGGTGCAGGTCCACCCGACAGATCCAAAGAAAACAACGTCCATTGCAACAAACATGGACCTCGCATAGGAAAGCGCGCTCGTCGAGTTCCTCCGTGAGCACTGGAAAATCTTCGCATGGTGTCCAGGTGACATGCCAGGAGTACCCAGGGAACTTGCCGAGCACCACCTAAACTTGGATCCAATAGCGAGACCAATTAAACAACCTTTGCGGCGTTTTTCGGAACCAAATCGTAAAGCTATGCTGTCAGAGATTGATCGACTCAGAGAAGCTGGTTTTATCAAAGAACTACATACAGAGGTCACGTGGGTAGCTAACCCAGTGCTGGTCCCGAAGAAAAACACGAAAGTCCTTCGCATGTGTGTCGACTTTACGTGTCTCAATAAACATTGTCCAAAGGATCACTTTCCCCTCCCAAGGATCGATCAAATCATCGACTCCACGGCAGGATGTGAATGTCTTTCCTTCTTGGACGCATATTCTGGTTATAACCAGATTAGATTAAAAGAAGAAGATGAGGTCAAGACAGCGTTCATTACACCTTATGGCGTGTTTTGCTACAAAACAATGCCTTTTGGTCTGAAAAACGCGGGAGCAACATATCAGCGGATGATGCAAAAGTGCTTGGCAACACAGATTGGAAAAAACGTACAAGTATACATTGACGATGTCGTTATAACATCAAAAAAGGGGTCAACATTGATCGAGGATTTAAAAGAAACCTTCAACAATCTTGATAAGTTTTGCCTCAAGCTAAACCCGATGAAGTGTTCTTTCGGCGTCCCTGCGGGAGAACTCCTCGGGTTCCTAGTCTCAGCAAGAGGGATTGAAGCCAATCCAGAGAAAATTCAAGCTATCGTAGCAATGAGGAAGCCAACAAAGTTAAAAGAAGTACAACAGCTGACTGGGCGAGTCGCAGCTTTAAGCAGATTCGTCGCCAGACTAGGAGAAAAGGCGTTACCGTTCTATGCTCTAATCAAGCAAGGAGAGAAATCCCAGTGGAACGAAGAGGCCGACGAGCTTTCGAGGATCTCAAACGCACAATTTCGACACCACCAATCTTGGTGGCGCCCAAGGAGAAGGAACCCCTCTTGTTATACATTGCAGCCACGCCTCAGGTGGTCAGCACAGCACTTGTAGTCGAAAGAGAGGAAGAAGGAAAACTCCATGGAGTACGA